>NW_017307289.1:59839-76038 GCF_000935625.1 Nanorana parkeri
TCACTGAGAACGATCGTTCTGTGTGAATCGATGCAAAATGAGTGTTCTTTTTATATTTTAGTTTTTGAGGTTAATGTAATTTAATACCACATTATGGACACTAGATGGAGCTGGGGAGCATAGGGACCAGTATGTATTTATTTCCTATGCTGCTCAGTTCCATCTAGTGGCCATAATTATGTATTACATTACCTTACATTCAACCTGAAAAGACAATAACGCAAGCATTCTCAGATTCACAGGGCAAATGGCTCTGTGAATTGTTTATAAATAGACCCATTGGTGTCAGAACCCTGCAAACCAAACCCCTACATTTTTACTATGGCAAGTTGGTAACATTAAAGTGATTTTTGTACTGCTACAATGTAGTTCAGGGACAGCAGTAGAAAAGAATAGAATGTTTATTTTTGAGAGAGGACATACAGATATGTGTTGTAGAGTTCTATAAAGATTTGAATCTGCTACTGGGTCAGATTGGGGTACCAGACACTAGTCCACTAATGAATGGGAAATATAAGGGCTTGCATAGTGGCTTAGTAGCTAGCACTTCTGCCGTGCAGCACTGGGGGTCCGCAGTTCCAATCCTGGTCTAGAAGGAATTTGCACAGGGGCGGAAATACCACTGCCCAGTTGTTATTGATTGGCCGGGATCTGCTAGAAGACTCTAGCAGGTGCCAGCCAATTGGAAACAGTTGGGCGGAGCGAGCTGTCACTGCTAGCTCCCCCCAATTGTTGTTTTTTTCATCTTTATTTTTTTTAATGTAATATTTATTTACATTTATTTACATATTTTTGCAACTTGCTACTCGGCGGCATTGTTCGGCTGACCGAAGTGCAGCTGAAGGCAGCCGATATATGGCTGATTTCAGCGTATTAGGCCCCGTTCACATATAGCGACTTGTCGCACGATTTCCACCGCGATATCGCGCATTTTTTGCCGCGCGATATCGCGAGAAGTCGCCGGCCAATGCTATTCAATGGAGCTTTCTTAACTCCATGTCGCGCGTCGCTCGTTGCGGTCGCAAGTCGCTTCTACCGGACCCTTTTTTCGGCGGATTTTGCGCGATTTTGCTTTTTTTCTATGGTGCCCGACGGAGAAGGTCGCGCTACCGTCGCTGGATCGTCGCTGGAACGTAGCCCCGAAAGTCGCGCTATCCCGGCCGCTGCAAAGGTATGTCGCTACATGTGAACGGGGTCTTAGGGCTGAAATCAGCAGTACTGAGCCGGAGTGAATAGCCAACTGTAGTTCAGCTCACTTCACTTTGGCTGGATTATTCACTCAGCTGCCTTCAGCAGCTTTGTGAATAACCCCCATAGAGGGGTTTTTCTCAAATTTGACTAAAATAGCGGGAATGCACTTTAAGTGTGCTACAATATATATTCGTATAAGGTATACAGTTATGAGACATCACCACTCCCAAACAATCCTGTTCATATTCAGTATCTTGTTAATGCTATGATTCATTTTATGGGATAAGTGCTTTGCTGACTACATGAGTGTCTGGCTGGCTAACAAATTGTGTCGTTTTTTTGAGATAATACCCAGCCTCCATTGTTTTGTGTGCACCACGCTGTATGTGGCTGTGTGCAGTCTATATTATGAATATAATGTATTGTTAGATATTCTGCTCAGGTCTTTGCAAATGCTTATCGGTACATCAAAATATAATATGCCTTCTAATGAAACATCTCAATTGTCTCTCTGCTCTTTGGGAATGTCGATGGCTACGCTCTATTTATAATTTACACAGATAGCAGTATGGCAGTCCCACTCGAATGCTCTGGATGAAGTGAAGTGTGCAGATAAATAATGTTTTCTGTGTAGAATAACTTGTGTCCATATGTTTTTAGAGCTTTTATGGGAGATGAATCCTACACATACACATGGTATAACACAGAGGTGCTGAGTATGCTGGCAAAATACATATGTTTCCAACAGAGCTCAAAGCATCAAGTGTTATTAAAGAACCCCAGTCTGATGGATGAGCAGCATAACGGTAAAATAATTGCTGAAATCAATCAGTGCCACCATTAATACTATTCATCTTCATTCTTTTAGCAGGAAGCAGCTGCTTTTTAGTCAAGTACCTGATACCCTAAAAAATGTTTTGTGTGCTTTGTTCTCTTCCCTGCAGCATGACTTTCAGCCTCACTTATGTTAACTAAAACGGGATCAGCTTAATAAGGCATAGATATGACACGGTGACATAGAGAAGTAGATGAGTTCTTTCATGTGCCTGGTGATTAGAAAGAATTGTAGTATCCCCATAAGTAAGGTTTTTATAAGTGAGGGAATGATTTATAAGTCATCCGCCAGCCATTCGATGCCTGCATGCCATTCGCACGGCATGCTCAACGCTAGATGGACCCGAGGAGCATAGCAATGCTCCTTGGCCCCATCTAGTGCTGAGAATGCCATGTGAATGGCATTTGGCCAGCATATGACTGGGAGAATGATTTATGAATGATCCCCTAGGTGTTCTAGTAAAGAAAAGGCAGAATATTGAAGTACCACCCAGAGCCCGCACTGACCACCCAAAGCCCACACTGACCACTGCACTGACCAACCAGTGCCCACACTGACCACCCAGAGCACGCACTGACCACCCAAAGCCCGCTATGACCACCCAGAGCCCGCATTGACCACCTAGAGCCTTCACTGATCACCTGGAGCCTGCACTTACCACCTGGAGCCTGCACTGACCACCAAAAGCCTGCAGTGACTACCAAGAGCCCACACTAACCACCAAGAGCCCGTACTGACCACCTGAGAGCTGCACTGACCGCCAGAGAGCTGTACTGGCCTCCTGAGAGCCCGCACTGGCCACTTGAGAGCCGCCCTGACCACCAGAGAGCCTGCACTGACCACCAGAGAGCCTGCACTAGCCCCCTGAGAGCCTGCACTGGCCACCTTAGAGCCTAAACAGCCTACCGAGAGCCTGCACTGTCCCCTGAAACCCTACACAGCCCTGCTGAGACTCTGGAGACATCAGATCGTGAACCCAGAGCAACACGGAGCAATGGAACTTAATAGTATTCTGCATTGCTGTATAAAGTGTCTCTGGGATCTGTAGTCCTCTATAGCTGATGGTATTATTCTGCAATGCTTAACAATGGATTGCTGGGATTTGTAGTCCTATATAGCCGGTGCCATTCTGCATTGCTTTATAATGTATTGCTGGGATTTGTAGTCCTCTATAGTTGGTTGTATTTTGCATTGCTGTGTAATGCATTACTGCTATTTGCAGTCCTCTATAGTTGGTGGTATTATTTTGCATTGCTGTAAAATGTATCATTGGGATTTGTAGTCCTGTATAGTTGGAGGTATTCTGCATTGCTATATAATGTATTAATGAGATTTATATTCTCTCTACAACTTGGAGTCAGTGGCAGATCCACCAGGGTCACAGCTGCAGCCAGGCCCTGGCGCTCCACCACTGACTCCAAGCTGTTTGAGAGACTACAAATCAGGGCCCGGACAGGAGGAAGAGGGCCCTGGCGACCGTTTCCATTTCCATAAAAAGGCCCACTGAAATCCTCAGCACTAGGCTCGTGATGCTCTTAATCCGGCCCAGTATAGGCGTCACCAGATCTTACCTGATGATTGATATAGCAAGCTACACAACCAGTCCCTACCCAACCTGTCAGTCAACTTCACTATTTAGCAGGGATACACTAGCGAGACACTTCATAGAAAAATCTCATACAGTGTCTTACAGTAGTTGGAGTATACAGTTATTGATGAAAGTAAAGCAAGGGAGTTAATGTTAAAAAGAAAAGAGGTTTTCTGGATCCACAAACTTAGTACTTTACTTTAGAGATGTGCATTTGGATTCAGACAAACTTGCTGAATCACAAAATTCTGTTGATTCAGCAGTTCGGCTGAATCCAAAATAACAAATTATTCCATGCCTGTCAATACGAGAAATATATTCGATCATATAGTAATTTGTTTTATACGGGCACCGCCATCTTGCTGCGTCCAAGATGGGGGCGTCCATACATGTGTATGACATCACCCGACACTGGTATCATGTGACGTCATGCGTCCTGCCTCCAAGATGGTGGCATGCATGCGCATAACACACTGGTGGCCAATTTGGCCGCCATGCTCTCTGTTTTTTAAATGTGTACTTTCGGATTTGGAGGTTTTCCCCTTTTCATTTGTTTTGTCTGAAACAGATGTTTTTGCGGTGCATGTGTCTACTCTACATCTTTGGGGATTAATCATGATTTTGATTCATAATTTCTTTATAACTTTTCTGAATATAATATTTTTTGTTTCAGTCTTAAGAGTTAGGGCTCATTCATACAGCCACAGAGGGCCGTATGTGCTTGTGATTATGTGCCCGGGAGTTACAAGTGTTCCATGCAACAGCCTGTAAAAAAATCAATCACAGAACAACAGATGCAGTGGCTTTTCAGAATCTCACGTACATCTGAACTTTACATCCATTAAGGGAAAGATGCCGAGCCCTGAACACAGTCTGTCTGCATCCAGGGCCATGCATCCTGTATGGATGTAAGTGGTTGGATGTGCGGGACGATCTGTAAAGCCTCTGTGTCTGTCAGCCAATCATTGATTTTTTTACAGACTGCTGGCCATGGCTGCACGGAACACCCATGAGTCTGGACGCCTCCTGCGTACATAAACACATGGGTGTATGACCCTCTGTGGCGATGCATAAGTGTGTCTTTAATACAGCTTCGTTTTAGGTGGATATGGTGCTTTAAATACATCCTGGAAGAAAGGTGCTTTTTAGAGAGATGTATTGTGTGTCAAGATATTACATAGACCTAACCAGAATGTGTCTCATCATGGATGCATAAATGCTGAGCAAGCTCTCTACAAGTTTAAATAGCAAGCTGGCTCAGCACATGTGGCAAGCAGGTGCCATAGAGACTGTGGTGATTTTGCTGTCACTGCTTGCGTTGGCCAGGGTGATTCAATGTGAACGTACATGCTGAACAAGTAGTAATTCTAAACATCACAAGGATCACTTATGATCTGCAAAATGGTGAGACAGTGTTATTTTATGTACTTGCTTGCCAATTTTTAGGTCAGACAGATCTGGGCCCAGTCATAAATCAAAGAGGGTACTATAATATATTGTTTCCACAATTATCTTGCTTAAAAATATGTCAGAAACAATTACATTATATAGATAATAATCTGGCCAAATAAAACTAAAGGTTGCCATCTGCATCTCAGAGGCAACCTATCCATTAGTATTTTTGAGTAAAGCCTCACCATCTTTCTCCACATACCCGCACATTTCTGGGAAATAATACCGTATATGGCTTACAGCCTGTTCTAAATGTTAAAATGGGAAAATCATTCTTACTGCACAAATACTGGGCCAGATGAGTCAGAGATTACCGCCATTTTTACTGCATATTTCTATCAATGACCTTTGTGTATTTCTGAGTGCATGATGGTTAAAGGCATAGGGACCAATTCACTAAAGTGTGGTAATCATATGTAGCATTCTTTTCACCAAGCAGGGTGACTGGAAGACATTTCACACATGTGCAGTACCACTTAGGCACCATTCACACTTAAAGTGACACTAAACTCACCCTAAATCTTATATACATCTTAAATATTCATTCAAATGTCGATAAATGCAAAGTAATGCACTTTGGAATTAAAAATAAACAAATGGGTTATACAATTATGGGTATGCCGCTGGGGAAGTCAGAAATGGAGAAGGATTTGGGGGTCATTGTAGACCACAAACTGAAAGGTAGTTTGCAGTGCCAGGCTGCTGTAAACAAAGCTAGCAGGGTCTTGTCCTGTATTAAAAAGGGGATGTATTGCAGGGACAAGTCTATAATTTTGCCACTTTATAGATCATTGGTTCGACCTCATCTGGAGTACGCGGTCCAGTTCTGGTCACCAGTACTAAGAAAAGATGTCCTTGAGTTGGAAAAAGTCCAGCGAAGGGCAACCAAACTAATTAGGGGTATGGAGGACCAGAGCTACGAGACGAGGCTACTAAATTTAAACATGTTCACATTAGAGGTGAGGAGATTAAGGGGGGATATGATTTCCATGTACAAAATGTTTAATGGTGGTAGCAACATTAGCGATAAACTGTTTAAAATTAACTCCGTTACAAAAACTAGAGGCCATCACCTAAAATTGATGGAAAAAAAATTCCAGCACAAGGGGCGAAGGGGGTTCTTCACAGTAAGATCAGTTAGGGTCTGGAACTCACTGCCACAGGCGGTGATTTCAGCAAATAATGTGGAATTGTTCAAGAAACTTTTGGACGATTTCTTAAGGGACCGTAATATACAGGGGTACGGGTACTCCTAGAATGAGATCCTAATAGGTTGGACTTGATGGACTAATGTCTTTATTCAACCTCAAATACTATGTAACTATGTAACTATGTAAAATACCTTAACTATTAACAAAAATGTAGTTTATTTGTGTATCACTCAGCTGTAGATCTTCAAATCATCTCTGAATTCAATCTGACACTGTCCTTCCTTCTGGAGGGGGGCTACTTTTGTTCCCTATGGTCCCTGTGTTTGTGTTGTAAAGTATCCACTATGCCACGCTTGCTCCAGTGACTGTAATCTCAATACAAATTAGTAAACTAAATGTGACATTGTAGTCCATCACAGGAGTGAGCTTGGAGCGGTGGCTACTTTACAACACACGCAGAGACCATGGAAACAAAAGTAGGCACTCTTGGTGCTGTTGGGGAACACAAATAGGCTGGTCATGTAATTAGTCACCCAGCCCACGTAGAGAAGTCACAGGATGTTACTCATCCCACTCAGGATGACACAGTTGGCTACCAGCGCTTTGATTTGCCTGGTACACACCATTCCCAGCTGCCTCCATAGAGCCGGACACTGCAAGGACCCCCTCCACTCCGACCGTTGCTACTTATCGCACTGAGCAGACAGACACAGTCTCCTATCACTGCGGACCAATGCTCCCTCACATATTCCAGAGAAGAGACAGCGTTGAGTGTGCATTTTTTGGTCCTCTAGCGCTCACAGGCAGCTGCATATTGCAGCCACCTCATAGCAGTCGCTTGATAGCACCAGCCCTGCTCGGAGCAGGCCATTGGGCATAGCAGGCGGGCCGGGGCAAGGCCAAACACAATCAGGCTGTGCTCATCTGCGCTCAGCCCGCCCAACCAGTGCCTGAAATGCCCGATGGCCAGTTCGGACCTGATTTCTGCATAATGAAACCCCACACAAAAGATTATATCACGGTACCACAAGGTTATTGCTGTGGACTTGTTGGACCATTGAGACTTAATTTTTAAATAAAGTAAGAGAAAACCTGCTATACTTGATGTATGAAGAGACCTAGTGGTCCTTTTGTATAAAACAATCTGAGGCTATAACTGTCCCAGGCAACTCATAGGAGCCAATCACATTTTAGCCTGCACAAGAAAAGGACAGTTTGTTTACACCCAGCGTTTAGTTGATAAAGCATACAATCTTAGGTAGGGTACACAAAGTTAGAATTTCGAGCAAACAAAATTGGGAATGCTCGTTCAACTTTCTATTCATTGATGGGTTCAAATTGATGACTGATTTAGACCGAAGTTACTAAAAAAATTCGAAGGAGCATGTTGGAAATGTTTTTTCTTGATTGAACAAAATTCTAACAGTGAATGGGGTTTTTGTTTGGGAAACTCCATTCATTCCAGAACCGAATGTTAAATGAAAACAAAAATCAAATTAAATTTAGAATGACAATCACCAAGTCTCTGATGGGTTTATCAAACGTTCTGATGGGATTTTTGCCGTAGAAACGTTCGTTTGAAAATCTACCGATGTATACTCTAGTTTAGTGGTAACTAATCATCCAAAGTTTATTCACAAGCTCCAATAGGAATGTAATAAACAATAGTGTTCACGGCTTTGCAGTTCTCTCCACACTGGGGAAATCCTCAAACAACACCACATAAAAACAAAAAAAGCCTCATGAAAACCCTCCAATACAACATTATTAGTAAAATATGCCAAATACTCACAAAGGTGCTTGAAAAACAGCATATAAAATACAGCTATTTGGACCACCACAGATCCGGGGGCAGATGACCAATATAGGACCCGTTCAGCAATCCTCTATTGATATTTAATTGCAGGATGCTATTGGAGGTATGGAAGCTCAGTGAACAATTGAGTTTGTGCTGCTGAGATTATATCATGCATAATGTGTTAAATGTGATTATGTTTAGGACATTATCTGATTATGAAGGTTGAGTTTAATTGGAGGGAAGGGCCATGCCGGTAATCTATTATTGTAAAAAGACCATGTAAAGGCACACTATGTGCAGGGTAGTTAGCTCCGAAGAGGAGGGCTTGACCCTCAAAACACGCCAGCATTATGCACAAGTCCTACATTGGTCATCTGCACCCAGTGATCTGAAGAGTTCCATACCTTGATGGATGTTGTGATTTATATGCTGTTTTTCAACTATCTTTGTGAGTATTGGAAGAAATGTATTAATAGTTGTACTGAAGATTTTGCGCGAGGCCAGTGCACTCTTTTTGTTTTATTACTAGAAAAGGACAAGTGGAGAATATGGTTTTTAGTGAAATTTATAGTGAGAGAAAGCCATTGCCTCCCTCCTTCTAAAAATGACAGTTGCCTGGCTGTCATGATAAAACATTGGCTTTAGTACTTTTTGGTGCATGCTTTCCCAAGTCAGTGATTTATAGAGACAGCTTTGTAAGTAGCATTTTCAGAAGGATGTCAGCAATGGCAGCCTATGCACACTGGCTGGCCAATAAAAGTCACACAAGCTAATATTTTATTAGACCGCATTAAGCTTTGATTACGGCACACATTCTCCATGGCATCATTTTGATAAGCTTATGCAATGTCAAAACATTATTTTCATCGAGAGTTGCATTCATTTTTCACCAAGTTCTTGTAGTGATGATGGGAGAACAGAACCCCTGTGTAAAGTCTTCTCCAGCACATGCCAAAGATTCTCAATTGGGTTGCGGTCTGGACTCTGTGGTGGCCAATCCATGTGTGAAAATGATGTCTCATGCTCCCTGAACCACTATTTCACAATTTAAGCCCGATAAATCCTGGCATTGTCATCTTGGAATATGCCCAATGTGCCATCAGGGAAGAAAAAAATCTGGTCATTCGGTATATTCAGGTAGGCAGCTGTCATTTTTGGGCACATAAAGATGCTGAATCTAGATGTATGTCTAGATTCAGCATGCTCTGTTTGCTTAGCTAAATCCAGGTGGTGACTTTATTTTTGGCCGGGGAATGTATTTCTCTCAGTATAGGTTTTCTGGAGCTGTCTGAGACAGTTCTTCCCTTTAAAAAGTTTTATGAGTTAGACCTGTTATGTTCTAAAGGTTACAGAAGGGACATTCTTTATTGTAGAAATACCAGACGCACGCAATATCTGACAGGTTACATAGAGGACATGTAATTATTCCGCTCTGAG
Organism: Nanorana parkeri; assembly: GCF_000935625.1. Lineage (NCBI taxonomy): Eukaryota > Metazoa > Chordata > Amphibia > Anura > Dicroglossidae > Nanorana > Nanorana parkeri. The sequence continues at coordinate 69,292 of NW_017307289.1, forward strand.
GAAGAGTATAAAATCAAATAATTTCCATTTACCTGCAAAAAAAGCATACCTGTCACAGTTAGTCACCATATTGTGAAAGAGTGTTCAGAGTGTGGCCTGGATCATTTGATGTGTAAATAGATGTGCATTGCCAGACATTGTGATTTACTTGTGTGAAGCCTATATATCATGTTCTGCACTTAAAGCGTTTAGAGGTACTTACAGGAAAAGCAGTTGATGGAATACCCTTGCTGCTTTTTCACTAAATGATATAACTGCACACCGATAAAGTACTGAGACAGTGGACACGCTGTAATAATACAGCAGCAGCATAGAAAGACTCCCCTGAGCATTATGTACAAAGTATAATGGGAGTATAACGGGAGGAATATATTGAGGCATTGTTTGTTAAAAGATGGTTTTGTTCTTTAGACCGGAAAAGATAGAAAAGATTTTGAACTGAACCCTTTCCTTTGCAAATGCCTGCAGATGCTGCTGTCAAATATGAGCTATTCAGCTTGTAAACAACCCACATGCAAGAACTCTGCTATGGTCTGTGCCCAGAGACTCGGCTATTCCAAATTTGTGTGTCGCCATCTTGTCTTTCAGACATCATAAAAAAAGATTAAGCTAGGTTGTCAATCACAGCCAGCACGTTAAAGTATAGCTAAACCCAAGAACAAAAATATTATATATTGCAGCTCACCAGTCACTAGATGTGGTCGCTGCATTAGCTTTCTTTTTTCTTTTTTTTCCCTGGGGAACCTGCCACTGTCACACTTCCTGCCTAAGACCCCTTTCACACGGCCGGTCCCTTTGGGTCTGCCTGTCAGTTTTTTCAAGCGGACCTGATCGGATGCCCAGTGTTAGTCTATGGGCAGCCATGTGTAAATGGACGGGCATCCGTTTACAGCCGGTTACCCCCAACTCCGGCCAGGTCCGGAAAAACAAACAGAACAGTGTTCTGTTTTGCTGGACTAGATCATGCCGGATCGGGGGTAATCTGATGTAAACGCATACATGTCCAAGATACAAGACAGACAGGAGGTCCAGTAATCTTAGTTTTTCTCCTCCATTGCAGGATGTCACAGCGGTGCATGCATCCTCTCCTGATCAGCCCGTGTGAAAGGGGCCTTAGGTGACAATGCTCACATGCTGTATTGTATCTTTGTAGGAGTAGAGTAACATACCGGTAGTAACATAGTAGGTAAGGTTGAATAAAGACACAGGTCCATCCAGTTCAACCTATGTGTGTATGTGTTGCGGCAGCAGGCAGGTGGGGATGTCTGTGTTCAGGTGTACTAATGAGGCTCTTCCTCTAGGGGGAAATGCTGAGAGGGCTGGAGGCTCGGAGGTTGCAAGCCCAGCTGAAGCTGGCTGGCTTGTTGGGGCCTCTACAAGAGGTCCCAGCCTCCTAGGAGAAGGGTTCCACACTAGAACCAGTCTGTGTGGCTGGTGGACTGGGGAGCAGCAGCCTGTGTGGCAATCTGCCTGTGTGGCAGAGCAGCAGCCTGTGTGGCAATCTGCCTGTGTGGCAAAGCAGCAGCCTGTGTGGCAATCCGCCTGTGTGGCAAAGCAGCAGCCTGTGTGGTAATCCGCCTGTGTGGCCAACGAGCAGTCTTCCTGTGTGACGAAAAGACATGCCTGGGTGGGCAGTGGACGTTTAAGTTAAAGGACCAACTTGAAGCACCCACACATGGGAGACCCATGATTAGGGGTCATTTATTTTCACAAATGTCACAACATTTTTTTTTCTGGAGTTGAGCTTTAACCTTCTGGTTTCCTTATCTGGGAAGCCTGTTTCTACACTACCGCCTAGAAATAAACAACAACAGTGGAGTGGGAACACCATTCTAATTTGAGAATCCCTGAGGTGAGACCCAGTAACATGAACAACAGTATCTATGCTGCCCTGATGTATGTACTTGCATTAGTCTTAATACCCTCCTTGTGTATAACATCCCATAATAAGGATAAAATACCAGACCTGCTCAGCAGTAAGATGGTATTGGAGAGGGCAGAGGTATAATCTCTTTTCTCATTCTGTTTTCCACCCACACAAAAATCCAAAAATAAAGGTAAGAAAGAAAATCAATATTAAATGCCATGGGCTATGGAAGTAGTAAGGGAGAGCCCCCAGTTGGACACCTCTGACATTATGTAAGGTTTTTATCAAATGTAACTAATGGGACAGATAACTTTGATTCAGAACGTGAAAAACTGTATTACATATGCTTAGATTGTGCACATGTACTGTACCACAGAAACATTGACTTCACATCCACACAGATATAAATTAAAATGGTCTTTAGAAGAATAGAACAGATAGTTCTATGCCCCATCAGTTATAAATGCAGATAAATCATTAGCACACCCACCAGAGACCAATGGCAGATATCAATCATCAGTTATCCCCCAAGACTAAACCTTCTTCACATTTAGGCAGCAGAGGGCGGCTGCTAGATAAAAATGGCAGCTTTTATGATCAGGTATACAGTATGTTCAGCACGATATTATTATTAGTAACACATTATCTTTGCAACTAGATATTAGTAATGTCTATGTTAGGATGTTGAAATAAATGGTCTTTAACAAGATCCTTCCCCTAAGATTATATGCACATTTAACGTTTTATATGTATGTTACTTCCCTGTAAATGCCTCCCTTGTTTAGGCATCAAAAAGCCATGGGATTGCTGCTGGACACCACTGATGAGGCACTTTTCCTCCGACTGACACCAACAATGGGGTATAATTCCTCCCACTGACACCAATCATGAGGCAAAATTCCTCCAACTAACACGAATGACGTAGCACAATTCCTTCCACTGACATCAGTATTGGGGCACTTTTCCTCACACTGACATCACTGATTGGGCACATTTCCTCACACTGACACCAATGATGGGGCATCATTTTTCCCATAATGAGGCACTATTCCTCCTACTGACTCCAACAATGGAGCACTTTTCCTCCCACTGATACTAACGATGCACTGACTTCCTAGAACTGTCTAACTTTCCAGCAAGTTCAAATGTACATTAATATGGAAATTGAAAATGTTTTAGGTTAGTGGCAGGGTCTCTTTAGCAACAGCGATGGCCAGTGGCGGAACTACCGCCGGTGCAGGCGGTGCGGGCGCACCAGGGCCTTGGGCCTCTAGGGGGCCCAGCACAGTCCCAGTGCCGGATCGGTACCCAGCGGCCAGCGGGCCCCCCATCTCTGCGCTGAGAGTGTCGGATCATCCATTCATCCGACACTCCCGGCGCAGAGATGGGGGGCCCGCCGGCCGCCGGATACTGATGGTTGCCATGGCGATAGAATGCTTAGCCCGATCGGGAGCCGCGCTGTGTAATCTGACACAGCGCGGCTCCCGTGCCGGGTCAGCATTCTATCGCCACGGCAACCCTCCGCCAATCACAGCGCGCTACTGCCCGGTCCCCGCCCACTCCGCTGGGTTCGTCGGCTGTGAGCGGGAGAGGCAGAGCGTGCGAGTCTGCGAGAGGGAGGTAATGTATACAGAGAGGGCACCTCTCTATATACATTGCCCCCCTTCCCCCTCTCTATATACATTGCCTCCCCTCCCCCCTCTCTATATACATCGCCCCCTCTCTCCCCTCTCTATATACATTGCCCCCCCTCTCTCTATAGATTGCCCCCCCCTCTCTCTATATATTGCCCCCCTCTCTCTATACATTGCCCCCCCTCTTTCTCTATACATTGCCCCCCCCAATGTACATAGAGAGAGGGGGGGCAATGTACATAAAGAGGGGGAGGGAGGGCAATGTATATAGAGAGGGGGGAGGGGAGGCAATGTATATAGAGAGGGGGAAGGGGGGCAATGTATATAGAGAGGGGGGAGGGGAGGCAATGTATATAGAGAGGGGGAGGGGGGCAATGTTTATAGAGAGGGGGAGGGGGGCAATGTATATAGAGAGGGGGGCAATGTATATAGAGAGGAGGGGGGGCAATGTATATAGAGAGCAGGTATCCAGCAGCCAGCGGGCCCCCAGTCTCTGCGCCGGGAGTGTCATCCGACTCTGGCCAGAAAGAGGGTGGGAGGCACACTGCAAACATTGTACAGCCGTGCTGCACTGCTTGACGCCACCACTCCCCCACGTGACCCAAAGAGATGCCACCTTAGGCAACAGCTTCAGCCTGCCTCATTAAAGGGAAGGCCCTGGGTGGCCAGAACTGAAAAATCAAATAGCCAGAACAGGAAAATCTGCTGTGCCTAGGCACCCACCCTCCAGTGCCATAATAGTACATAACCCTGAGTACATGCATTTACATATGTATGGCCAACACTTTACAGGTACTCTACTGGAATATGCAGTAGATGGCAGAAAGAGTGAGGCACAATGTATTATCTGGCACCTGCAGAATGAAGCAGGCATATGTGGATATAAGCATAGACGCATGCATATAGATTTATTTTCATGTCACTTTGTGCATATTGATTGGATACATTTAAAGGGTCAGACTGCTGCCCTATACGTAAACAGCATTTGCAGTAGCCGCATCCCCTAGCTTCTTATATTCCTTCCTAGACACTAGTTTTGAATTCCAAGGTTTCCCACCTGCCACAGTGTTATAGAGGGGCCTTGCTGTCAACCCTAAGGCTGGGCACACACCTTACAACCATCGCAAGACTTCTGTCTTGCGATGGTTGTAAGGTACTTAAAAAACGTACGATCTGCCTATGTTGCATAGGCAGATCGTACTTGCGCTGATCGCAAGCCACGCCCCCTGAGGGGCGGGCTTCCGTTGACCGCAGTGCCGAACGGGCAGTGTGCGCACACTGGCCCGTACGGCTGTTATCGTACGGACAAGCCACAAACCAGCCGAACATCGTACGATGCTCGGCGGGGTTTCGAACATGTCCATAAGTTTAAAGTCGTGCGACCTTACAGTAGTAGAGGTTGCATGGCTTCCACACACCTTACGATCATCGTACGATCGCGGGATTTCCAGCGATTATTGTACGATAATCGTAAGGTGTGTGGGGACCCTAAATCGTTCTTTTCTTTTACACAACAGGAAGAGTAGCACCTAGTGGGTATATGGATCTTGTTGTTGAATATATAAGAAGAGTATGATTAAACCCACCAGGGTCAACCCACATGAATTACTCAGGCACCTGTATTTAATAGATATTTCTGGAACTTGCTGTGTCGTGGAGCTTGAAGAAAAATACAGGTGCGTCATGCAATAAACTCAGTCAGCCCAGTCGGACTTTCTCTACTGTATCTTAAACTTAATTACTGAGTCTAAATTCAACAAGGGTTGAATTCATTATCTGCATATTTATGTTTACAGTACACTTTTTCATTGATTATGTACTAAGACTCCTATGCACAGAGACATTTTACAGGTACTTAAATAATTTTGTGTGTGCTCTACTCATGAAATCCTACATGGGACTTGGAAGAAAAGAGGTTTACACTCCACACATAGAAAAGGTTCTGTACTATAAGAATGGTGGAAATGTAATAGTCTTCCGTACTACTTTGTCTTCCAGACTACATAAGGGTGGTAATGCTTCTCTGGAGCAGTGCAGCATTGTTGCAGCATTAAGGAGCAGTGCAGCATTGTTGCCACACTATCAAAGAAAGCTGAATTAGGTGGACTTTACTCGCAGGATCAGTAGGTGTTTGTGGGACCCTGGAGAAAAATCTGTAAGCACAGATGCGTTTATAATTAAATGCTGCAGCACATATTTTTTAATTAGATGCCATTGTTCTACTTTAAAGCGGCCTAGCATAAGATATATTTTCCAGGATGAATTCAAGAATGCTAAGTACTGCAGGTATTCATTACTTCTCAAGTGACAACATTACTTCTCCAAACAATGCCTTCATCTTCTCTCTCGAGGAGGTCAGTGCCATTTTTGTTTAGGTTTCATGGAAGGTAAGCATCTGCTTCCTGTTATAGGATGCTAGACCAGGTTTAAGGCTATCAAGTCCTGGTGTCTGCACATAATACTGTTCTTGCTGTGTGTGTGTGTGTGTGTGTGTATATCACATTAAAAAATTAGACTACACGTTCCTCCAAAGCAGATTTAAAGGTGTGTGCCTAGGAATAATAAGATGACTGCAGCAAGCTGAGAGACTGCTTTTTTTATTGTAAAGAGAAAATATAAAAAATGTTTTCATTGTTCTACATTGTGGCACATAAGGGATGTATTATTGCAGACTTGTATAGTTACTGATAGCTCTGCTTTAAGGTTCCCATAAACCTCAAATTAGTATTTTCAGGATTAATAGCAAGGCGTGATGATCTCGGGACTAAGCTAACAGTTCTTGGCGAGGGGTGGGGGAAGTCTTAGGAGCTGGGTTGGAATTTATTTTTCACCAATAGTTTCTATAGACTTGCACACATGAAGCATGCATGTACTGTACATGTTGCTATGTGTGGAATCCCATGTCTTTGGGTGGGATATGGTGTCAAATGCTTGTTGATGTATACAAAGAAAAGGTGGAAAGCACTATTTATGAGACTGCATGATGATTATATGGAGTTTTTTGTCAACACACGATCTTTAAAGTAGATTTAGGAACAATCAATAAAATCTAATTTCAGCTTTAACATGTTAAAGTAATTTAAAAAAATATTTTTGATTTTCTAAAATGTGCAGCTCTTATTAAATAATACATAGCTGACCAGCCATGAAAGGCCTGGTTCAGGCACTCATGGGGTGAAGACTCTCTCCTGATTGTGCGTTGTCACCAGGGGCGTTCCTAGCATTGTTGGGCACGCTACGGGGGAG
>NW_017307289.1:76239-154571 GCF_000935625.1 Nanorana parkeri
GGTGGGGGGGGGGGGGGGCGGGGGGGGGGGGGGGGGACGTGGATGACGATGTCTCTGCATCATCCCCCTTTGCAGTGTGCCTGCCACCCTCCTTAAGGCCAGAGCGTCCCAGGTTACTAAGACCCGCTCAGAGAGATGTGTATGGCCCTTACACATTTCCCCACCTGTCTCTTAGCAATCTGTGGTGCTCTGGACTTAAAGGGGGCTGCAGGCACACTGTAAACATTGTGGAGCAGAGCGGCCATGCGGTTCTGTCTGCCGCCTTCCCACATGACCTAAAGAGATGCCACCTGAGGCAACAGCCTCAGTCTGTCTCATTATAGAGACAGCCCTGATTGTCACCCTTTTCACATGTGTTCCTGGTGGGGTCTAAAAGTGGTCATGTCAACAAACGGCATGGTCCATGATTGTCACCCTCAGGAAGCCAGCCCCGAACATTAAGGTGCAGTCAATGCTATAGCGAACATTGCCAGGAATTGGCAGAAAAAGGCACATCATTAACACCAAGATGGAAACATTTTGAAAAAGGGTGCAAGCAGTATTTTATGAAAGAAATTGCAACTATTGATGCTACACAGTGCTTTGCTACATTTAGCTTTTGATGGTTGCCTTGCCAGTGACAACATTTGGGTAGATCACCATTTTTCATTTTCTCTGGAATTTTTTCATTATTCTGTGTAGGTTCTATCACTAGAAGTAGAAGCTAGGACATGATGTGGTAGCTTGCTCTCAATTGGGCAGGTGGTGCACTGTCACTGTTAGTGGCTTATATTGATTTCATTGTGTTGATTGCAGACTTAGGGGTCTATTCACAAAGCTGCCGAGGGCAGCCGAGTGAATGACCGATCAGAAGTGAAGAGAGCTGGTACTACTGATTTCAGCCGTATATCGGCTGAAATCAGCCGTACATCGATTTAAGCTGGGTTGATTGTTATTCCGTATTTAGCTATAGACTCTATTACCTGCTGTTGTTCCCCTCCTTCAGGAATCAGTGTAAAGAGAGTATCACTTACATGTTCTTGTCAACTTTTTAACTGATCTACCGTGATGCTCAAATGTTTATCTTCAAGAAAAAGATGGCTTCTTATGTTGTTTCTGTTGATAAATCATTTCAATATTCTGTATAATTCTCTATTGTTCCCGGCTTCTGCTGTCTTTTTTGATGCTTGGATGAACTTTTTACATATATCAAGCCTGGCACTGCATTGAACAACCTTCTTTAATGTTTGATACTCTGTTTGGAATCTAGCCTTGTCTTCCCCTTGATCTTTGTATAGCAGTCCCCCTTTTTATCTTTTTTTTTTTAATTCTATCTTATGTCTTTTCAGATATAAATATATTCCTTAATTTTTTTTTTTTCAGGTCATTCTTTTCTTTGACTGCTTCAAGAAGAATCTCTTGGTACTCCTGCCACTTGAAAGTGTAATTTTTCATTCCTACTAGTGTTTATTCTGAGTCAGTAAAAACCTTTTTGAATATCTTGCCAAGGTTTGGGCATGACGTTTTTTTTAATGTTTTATCCCGGTCATTATATTGTATTGTTTTTACAAATTGCTAGTTTTAACTATACCTTTTCTATAGTAATTTCCTGGTCACTGCCTATGTCTACACCACAATGGGATTGAATTTTTTTTCTGCTGAGGATCGTCACCAATAATTAATCAACTTCAGTTGAAGAGGTCTCTGTAGTGCATAACACTGCAATCAGTGATGACTCTATTGGACTCAATATTCACTTTCATGTGGTTCGCCTTATGGTTTTTAATGGCTGGATAATTTTTGTTGACATGTGCTGGTGATACAGTATGTTTTATATAAATTATATTCCATCTCTAGATAGGCAGAATTAAATTCGAGACTGTGCTGATTCTTCTGTCAAGTCAGGGGAACAATTAGGGGTGTTCATAAAAAGAGACTACAGAACTACACCCTCCTATTCTTTGTAGCCAAGGAAGGTGCCATCTTAGCCTTTATTTGGAATGCAGCTGCCATGGTGCTGCACATGTGATCAGCTTTGACACCGGCCATTTGAGGGCTTCAAAGTTAGGTTGAGAGCTGAAATAAGCACATTGGCAACGTTAACAGTTGGCATGCCCTAAAAGCAACTGTTTTGGGAGAGATTTAAGTAGTATTAAACTCTAAATCTTTTTTTCAATAATGAATCCAGGTCAAACAAATATACATTGCCCAGCAAAGTGTTTATTTACATTTTTACCCAAGTAGTTACAGTCATCGTGTTTCTGAACAGTTGCTCCAATTCCCTCAGCTCTGCTTCCCTGAAGTCCTGTCCAGTACAAGGCCAGAATGGACAGGGCAGCCTCCAACAGCTGTCCATCAACTAGCTTGGAGAAAGGAGGAGCAGGGAGGAGGAGGTTGTCTTGCCATGCTGTGCCTGTGTGTTTGTGGAGACACACCTTACTAGAACACACAAGGGTGACTACATAGTGCAAGGGAAAGGCGCCACCCTAAAACAGGATATTACGGCCAGTGATTAAGGGACCAGCTGATTCTGCAGGAAGTTAAAACTTTAAAACATCAAGAAGCAGCATCCATTGTAAGTGATATAATCAGCATTTGAAATAGTTTAGAAACCTTTTGACTTTTATATTACCTTTTAATTAGTGGGTCAAGTTCAGCTTTAAGTTTGTAACTTGACTGATGGCCATGCATATTTATCTCCAAACTATGCAGTTCAAGATGTTTGCCACCCACACAGAAATACTCAGATTATGTGGAGGTCAAAAGAAATAATGGCCACATACATCTGCAGATTTAGTCATCATGATACCAGGTTTTATTACTGATAATTTAATGGCCAAGAGGATAATATTCAGGAGGAATAGTAATTTGCTTGAGAGATTAGCACAATTTAGAAGTATTGATGCAATGAAATGTTTAATCTCTGCTGTACCTGTTGATGCATATGTGTTGATGCTGTGCCTAATGCAGATTTAATGAAAATGGTATATTAAAATGAATGCATGAGTCACAATCGTCTTTGGTGCACCTTGTGCATGGTAAGTGTGTTGGACCGGTGTGATCCAAATCTCTTCGGAACATTTGATAACATCATTGAAGACTTGATAAATGTTGTTCAAAATTGTGTTTGCTTTTAACATTTGATTGTGAAATGAATGGTGTTTCCTGAACGAAAACCATAATTACTATTAGAAATTTATATGTTTAAGAAAACTCTGCCCCAGGCACGCTCACCGAGCTTCGTGTGGAGGAGGGAGGGCGTAGACTTGGAGGAGCCTCCCTGTCCCTCACTTGCTCATCACTGATGAGACATCTACTGTAGATGGATGCCGTCAATGTTTTTTTTTTTCTTTTTTTAATGCGCAGCTTGGACCAATGGTGTTTGCCATTGGTCCACATCATCGACACAGCTCAAGCCTCTGACTCCAAGTCAGAGGCTGTTGTAGCTCTGACCTCACTGCGCTGGGTTACACACAGCAGCGGGGAAGCCATAAGGGCTTTCCCCACTGTGTAACCTGTTAGAAGCTGGTCTGAATGGAGCCGGTCTAAATTTTTCCCTCACCTGCCCCCCAGACCACACGTCCCTGGTGCAGTTTAAGGGTGACCATACATGACCAGTCTTTGCAATGTTCCCCTATTACCAACTGAAACTTAAGGAACTATGAGGTGAATGATGTCCACTCATCCTTATAGTTAGAGCCAACCTGTGACAGAGAAGCTGTCACAGGTCGGCTCTATCGATCGGGAAGTGAGCAGAAACATGCACCGATCTGCTCATTTCCCGATCGTCTCCCTGCAGTGCACGCTGACTGTTAGTCACCGCACCCTGCAGGGATTCCCCGCTCCCCTCTCCGATCCTCCAGCGCCGAGTGGAGGAACGGACATGGGAGGGGCGGTGCCTCTAGATAGGCAAGAGCCAGCTGACACTCACAGTATGTCAGGATCCGTCCCGGCTGCGGCACTCTCAGTATATCGTGGGCAATAGCCCGCGATATACTGAGCTTTGGGTCACGGGAGGAGGTTATTATATGACCTTCCGTGACTCTAAAGAGAACTATGGGAAAAAAACACTTACCCCATAGTTCTCTTTTAAGTTTTTTTTTACAGCCAGGCAGCATAACAAGCAAAGAATATGTTTTTTTTTTTAAGTGTATGTACTTTGTAAACCCTGAGGCTTCAGTTGGGCTTTAATGAGAGAGCAGGGTTCTCTTCCTCCTCCTCTTGCCTTGCAGTCCTTACGTCTACACAGAGGGGTGTTTATCTAATGATGTGCAAGTGTGTTGTGTGCAACAGTACTGTGAGCCCAGTCCAATGTAATGAAGCACCCCCAGGGGAAAGTGAGTTGAAGGCAGGGGCGTAACTAGAAATCACAGGGCCCCATAGCAAAATTTTGTATGGGGCCCCCGTGAATTCTAGTTATACCCCTTGCAGGGCCCACTCGAGATCCCACCTGAGGGTGACCCTGCAGAGCCCACCATAGACTCTCTATGGTGGGCTCTGCAGGATCACCCTCAGGTGGGCTAGTCGCACTTCTTACCTCCTCCGTCGCCAGGCCCGCCTCCTTCTTCGTCACACTGGTTGAAGGCATCATTGAACACATGTCACATATAACACATCTGCTATGTATTCTTTATTTTCTCATTTACAGTTAATTATCTTAATTTCTCTCTTTCATAGAGCCCCTCTGTAAAATCTTTCTAGCCTGCCCACAACAGCCAACTGAGCCCACTGAATCTCACAAAAGCATTAGAAAAACAACAGTGCATGCTGTAGAATGCATGGAATTTCCGAAGACTTTTGTCAAATCTGTCATAAGATTAAATTCTTAAACCTCACCTTATGGGGTTAGGTGGAAACAGACAACACCCAATGAATGTAGGTAGTGACTTCAGCGAGGATCCTGTCTGACTGGGAAGCAATTGATGGAGGTGCCCTCCGCACACCTTTCAGCAGTCCCGAACTGGGAAGCAAGTCAAACTTTGCAGGGGGTTTCCAGTAAAGTTCAGTACCTGAACACTCAACACTCCCAGTGCATCCCACTATAAAAGGGTGCTGCCTTAAATAGTGGGATGCAGTATTGAATAACTGAAAGGTCAAGACATTCATAACTAGTTCAGACATTCCTAGGTTGTGCAGTGGCCTCATTAACGTTTGCTGACATTACCAACAGTCCTTGGGTTAATAAACTGTATACTTTTCTTTTGTGTTGGCTGGTTTGCTAACTTCCAGTGCTGATCCTATCCAACATTTGTGGGTGTGCTGAACGTGCATCCTGCTCTTTGCTGGCCCCTGTGGTTCCTCCTGACTACCTCTATGTCACCACTGTGTCCTGAAGTGACTAGCAGAATCAAAAGCTTCATTACACAAAGTAAATTTCCAGCAAACAGGCTGACAGACAGATAAGAATGAAACTGCTTTTATAAAGTATTGCAATTTTTGTAACCTCTGACAGGGTCATTTAAATTGTACTTGTAATCCATTTAATCACAATACAAATCCTTCCTAAAAGCTGGTCCCACGAGGTGCTCACTATTGCCTAAAGCTGGGCATACAATTTTCTAGAAATGCTCGATTGCTAAAGATTCTCCCCTTCCAGGCTACTATATTTTGACTCAACGATGTCAGAATCCTGAACAGGGATGGCAGCTGATTAACCGGAGTGGTGCCGTCAGGGCCACATGCATCTTGAATTTCGGCTAATTCAGCAGGAGAATTTCGGGCAGTGTATGACCAGCTTTAGTTATCTAGAAAACATCTTTTCTGTGTCCTTCTGAAATGTTTTTTTCTCTCTGTAACTAAGAGCTTGAGAGCCAAGACTAAATCTGGGTACACTGAGTTATATTTTTTTCATTCAGTCTGTGGGCTGAATATCCGAGTGATGCTTGAAACTAATTGGCTGCAAGCACCATTCGATCAATGATCTTCCAACTTGTTTCTTCGGCAAATGGCGATCGCATGATTGACTTCTGTCGAGGGGGTAGGGTCACCAACAGAATGAAGTTTGGCCAATTCCTGCTGAAGTGGCCGAAATTCCCACCTCGTGTATGTAGCTTAAGAAATGAAGTATCACAACATCTCTCCCTCCCCATCGAAGAAGAGTGCCATAGCCATCAGTAGGAGCAAATCTTAGTACTGATATCAGAGAAGTAAAGCCTTTAGAAACAACCTGAAACCAAGCACATAGAAGAGGACATTTTAAAAGATTGAAACAGCTGCTAGGTTTGCTAACCTAACTGCATTTCCCTTATCTCTGAGAAGAGCAGCTCTCCATTCTCATTTGCGAAGTGTACTTACATGAACAATATCAATTTGCTAATTGGATACGCACCTTCCTCACATGCTACCTGCCTCTTTGTATGTCCCTTTGGTGGACATGGGAAATCAATAATTCCTAGGTTTGATTTACAAATGTGCGACATGTACCGGTAGCATACAAGCATCTTTAACCCTTCCGGCAGGCAGAATCCATATGAGATACTTGCAGGAAGGTCATCTTGATAAATTTTTAATCAGGCAGGAAGTATCTGCGGTCCGAGAGCCGTTTGTGAGAACAGTTTGAGCCATCGAGATAACTAATTTTTTTCCATGTCTCAAATCACACATTTGTGAGCAAAACAACTAAATTGTGCGTGGGGGGCGGTAATTGTTTTCCTAATTGCTGAAAAATCAAGCATCTCCTTATAAATGTGGATATTTTGGGAATCCGAGCTAGTTTTTATTTTTGTCACTTCCAAGTTGTCCCTATAGTGCAGTGGTAATACTGCAAAAGACCTTCATAACAAGTGTGTTTTCTTAGCCCAGCATCATCGAGTGCCAAAGGAGAGGTTGTCATGTCCGTTCAGTAGTGATGTACAGTCACGGAGTGGGTGTAGTTCTTTAAGACGAGCAGCGCAGATTTACAAAGTGATATTTTCTGAGCTTGCTTAATGACGGATAGGTAGGAAAGGCTGTATCTAATTTAAGCGTGCATGTAATCCTGGATAACAGTGAGGAGGCGTGGAGTATAGGGGATCCATTTTCTTTTCATCTGTTTACTTTTTGATGCCTGATTACACAAGGAGATTAGTGCTGGGTTATTATCCCATGACAAAACCTCATGGGTTCTCAGAACAGTGTTACCTCCCAGACACTTTGTCACTCCATCACATCATCTAGTCACCCAGCCCAGTGTGCCCTCGTCACTGTATTTATTTTTTAAGCCATAGGGTTTGGGGAGGCAAAGCTGTTTAAGGACTCATGCAATTACTGATATCTACGCAGGGTGTTGCTGGCAGAGCAAGATCCTTCATATAAAAAATACATCTAATCGTCAATAAAGCGCTACGGTAAATATGCGTTTAGATGTGTAACTGTATATAGCTACAAAATTCTTCTTCCATTCCTCTAGGTCAAATTTATGTTATGCGTGAATATGTTTATATGCATACATGTAAATATGCAGGAGAGTGCTGGCAGATGTTTCCTATGTTAAAAAAAGTGTACATTAGTCTGTAAAATGCTTGTGTTTACATGCATATAGATCATGGGTGGGTCACTCTGACCCTCCAGCTGTTGTGGAACTACAACTCCCATGAGGCATTGCAAGACTGACAGTTACAGGCATCGCTCCCAGAGGCAGAGACATGTTGGGATTCACAGTCAAAGCACAGCTGGAGGGCCGGAGTTGACCACCCCTGATGTAGATGCTTAAACTTCTGTACAACAATTATAAGCGTAAAATTCTACTTCCATTCAGGTCTATTAAATGTACTTGCGTACGTGTAGAGGTAAGGCCTAGCAAGGAAACCATGCTGCAATGTTTATTGGTGCAGCCCACCTCATCTGCTGTTGAGTCTCCTGATTCACCGAACATGAACACAGTTCACTAGCTGGGGGAACAGTTCTCCAGCCCAATCTAAAGCACAAAGATTTAGCACCTCACTATGGAGATGATGGATGGCAGACTGAAGTAGTTTTTCACAAAGTCTCCTTCTCAGTGGCTTCTGAAGTTAGCAAACTTGTCCATCAGCTGAAAGCAGAAATGAATGCGCTGGGCAACAATACTTCACAATCGGAAACCAAATTCGATGAAATGCTTCACTACACAAAAGCCATGAGGGATGAAAACCTCACACTTAAAGAAGAACTCCAGACGTAAATATTCTGAACCCTTGCAGTGGGGCACTGCAAGGGTTGAGTTTTTGTCTAGGAATGAAAATAACAAATAAATACTCACCTGAACCTGGTCCCTTTAGCCTCGCTCACCTCCACTCCAGTAGTCCAAGAAGCTGTGAGTAATCATGTCCTGCCAAGTATATAGGATGTGAGGATGTCAATGCACAATCCATCGCTGAAGCAAAGGAGGCAAGAGGCTGGCAGCAAGGCAGGACTGAGTTTAGGGTGAGTATATCTTTGTTATTTTCGTCCCTAGACAAAAGCGAGCACTTAACTGATGCAATACGGGGGTAGTTCCACTGCAAGGGTTAAAAATATTTATGCCCAGAGTTATTCATCTTGAAGCATGATATCTCCCAGCTGAAATTGCAGCAGGAAGGAGACAGATCCTCAGTATCAGAGGGGTTAACTGCCAGAAATAGGATCCAACACATTATTAGGGATCTATCTGAAGGGCCAAAAATTCTTGCATGAATTGGGTATTCCCCCATTGCCTCCAGAGCACCTATCATCACAAGCTGCTAATTCTTAATAGCCGACACCGCCTACATCTCTCTGAACACCGGTAAGCCAAAGTAATCTCTGCAATATCCAAGCTTTACCTGAGAAGGATCCCCCGTGAAAATTGCTACCTGACATTTTGGTGCACATTTTCAATTATGTACTTTTAATTCCATTATTGCTTTGCCTATATTGTCCTAATGCCAAACTCACCATTCTCCCCTGACTTGACCTGATCAGGAGAACAAGGATGCTGCAGATAAAAACAGCCCTAGTCCTTCTTAAATCCATCTTTGTTTTGGGCTGTTGAAATGTTTCCCCTAACTATACAGTGGCAAACCCACTGTAGTCTGGTCCTCTGTGAAAGTCCAGCTATACGCAGACAGGATCCACCCTGTCTGCGTACGAGTATGGACACCAGCACCCGCATGGACGTGCAGGGCGGGTGAGCGTAGGGCTAGGGTTGACACCTGTCCAGGATTCACCCGGAAAGTCCAGGTTTTGAATGCTGTGTCCGAGTTTCATGGCAGCAGAAACCCGGACACAAGATGTCAGGCAGACAGGGGAAAACAAAATTAAGATAGGGGCTACTGGTTCCCCACTGAAAATACATTAATAGGGTGGCGCTATTTACATATGAATAAGCTCATTCTCCCCCAAAAATGTCCGTGCGTCGCTAGAGTGTTCGGGTTTCGCTTGAAGAAAAGGTGGCAACCCTACGTGGGGTGGCGTACGGCCGCGTATTCCCATAGAGAAGGACGGGCTGTGTACTAATCACACGCAGCACCTGTCCTTCCCGGGAGCTGCCCGATACGGCCGTGCACGCAGCACGGAGCTGTACGTGTCGGCCGTTTCTCGTGTGAATGAGGCCTTCAGGAAGCTCCTGCACAAGGGTAAAGTTTTCACACTGAATTACTGCGCAGATCTGGAAGAAATACACAAAGCACACTCAAATGTAAGTGAGACAACACACAGCTCTTGTATTTAGACAATATTTGCTTATCCTGGAGTTTGGCTTTAAATCACCTTCGCTGTCAGGTTTAATTTTTGCCATGTGAGCTAATGACACGCCTTGTGTGACATGTATTAACCATACTGGGCTCTGCCTGATGGGAAACGCACACACAGCTCAGTGCATTTATTGGCTCTTACAGTGTACACAGTACTAAACATAGGAAGCAAACATGCATGCAGGCTGTAGACGCAAAGCTTAGACAAATTCCGGACAAGTGCAGCTGGCGTGTCTGTAATAGACAGGATTACATCTTTAAGGGTTAAAGCTTTTGTTTGCACCCAAAAAAGGGTGTGATCCTTATGTGTAAATAAAGGTGTATTCCTAAGTAAAAAAACTCCATTTATTACTGCACTATTGTGCTAGCTTTAGAAACTGACTTGTACGTGACAGTAGTTAGAGTGTCAAGACTCTAACACTGTGGATTTTTTAATCCGTGAGAAAAGTGCACAGTTAGAAAAAGTTACTGTGATCTTCAAAAGACAAGAATTATAGATCTGCCGCTAGCTGAGCTCCATCGCAACAACTTCAAAAGCTTACTCTGAATTTACAAGCTTGTCAGATTATTTTGAATGTCTCCCGATAGCGTTTGCTGGGACTTCAGTTGCCTCTATTAGTTTTGTGTGGATTTGTCCACTAGGTGGCAAGGTTCTGTCACAGTTGACTTATACTTTATCAAAAATGGTCAGTCCACCTAAAAGTGGGAAAAAAGACAGGTTTGCTTTGGCCATGAAGGGTAAGGCCTCATTCACACTGGACGCGTTGCCCCGTACGGTATGAAAGGAAGAGGCAGCTCATGTATGTCTGAGCAGGAGCTGTGCATTCTCACTAGACATGTGCGATTCATTTCGTTCCGGATCAAAATTCGGACAAATTTTCTGAAATTCAGACATATGAACACATCCGATTTTCCGAATCCTAATGCATCTGAATGTGTCTGAATACGGATTTCCGTTTCTGAATTTCATGTATGGTTTTCTGCGTTATTCGCAACGAACATTCGTAAATTCATCCGAAACTAACGAAAATTCGTGTTTCGTCCGAATCTGAAACCCGAACCGAATTGAATTTCGGATCCGAATCCCGAAATTACCGAACAGAACTGAATTTTTCCGCAGCTTACATGTCTAATTCTCACAACTCTGAGTTTCAACAGCCGCAACAGAATTGTTTAAATTTTCAGTACCTATTAAAAACAGATCGGTTTCAGGTGGACTGACCTGGTTAATAGCTAGCAGTGTGGTAACTACTATTATCAAATGCAGGTGCCTTTAATTGAGAACATCTGTATTTCCTTTGCGTAAACTCAAACTATGTTCTGCTGAGGATATGCAGAAGCATAACTGCAAACTTCAGAGCCTCACAATCAAATTTTGGTAGGAATCCAACCTCTACACATCCCCATCTTTAATTATCTCCCCAAGTTCTGAACTTACCTGGTGAACTTAAGTGAGCAAATTATACTCACCTAGGTTCCCCATCCAGGTCCCTCACCAGCTTCATTTATGGGTGCGGGGAAGCACTAACCCAGATAGCATTTTGCCAGCCAGTCCCCTACCGCCCCTCATGATGCCATCACTCCTCTTTTGGGTCCTGAGAGAACTGCACCGCTGGCCAGGAAGTACACCATTCCAAATATGAGCTTTAAAGTTAATTTCCAGACAAAAACCTAGGGGACTATTTATCAATATTTTTAGACAAATGGCTAAATCTTGAGTGAAACTTGTATGAATCTTGGATGAAAAAACTGATAAATAGACCCCCTAATAAACGTTATATACAAGTTACTGTAAAAGATTCTCTACTGTTACCTGAATTGTGTAAGCATAAGTTTCTTTATCTGCATGGGAGCCAAGATAGCTGAATTTGTCATTAACTTTGATGCACGATCTACTGCTCTTTGTCACTGTTTATATATCATTTTAGAGGACAACTATTTCAGGTATCCTCTACATATGTACAGATAAAGAAATCTTGTTACTTACCATACATTGTTTTTCCAACCAGGCTGAAGTGGTAATTTCTTGCTTACCTGTTTCTTTTGTTCTCTGCTGTTGGTATTGTCTTGGCTTGTGGACAACTTGGCAGAGTGGAGCAGTGCCAGGCCTGTTGCAGGACACGTGGAGGTTGGAGCAGATGCAGTTCTGTAGTTGCTTCTTAGAAAATCAATCACACAGCAAACCCAGGAACTGGTAGATTTAGCCTTTGATAAAGGCCTTCACAAGTTGCAGTAAGAACCAAATGAAGGTGGGATAGCAGTACCAAAGTGCTGGCATTTGTTGTGCCGACCTATTTTAAAATACCATAAGAACTGGGACTGTTGACTTTTTATAATGGGAATTTTGGGCTTGTAGTAGCAACTCATCAGGAACCGCACTTTACTGTAGCTGAAACAAATGACATAGTCTAACGATTAGGATTAAAAACAGAGGTTTTAGTTGCACAACTTTTGCAATGGAAGATATACTGCCTCGTCAAGACCCCTCTGTGTAGTATGGTCCTAACTCTATTCTATGAGAGCCTCGATCTGGGAGCATATGTAGCAATTGATAAATTGGGTCCAGATACGCCTGGAGGCGTACACAGTACAAACACTTTTCACTACTGAACACACTTTCGCAGTAGTGATCCAATATGCTTTAAACAATTAAAATATCTACAGCTAAAGCTTTTCTATAAGATGTATTATTTCTGAAGCTTATCACGGTCATTTTTTGTATTATTTTAGCAGACAGACATACTCTTTGATCCTGTCAGAAGTGCCCTATGCAGTATGTGTCCTACTAGTAGGAAAAAATCTTTTTCTCAGAGATTTTGTATATATATGGTTCTGTCTGTTGTGCGTCTTCATAGACTGTACACCTGAAGCTGAATGAAGTGCATTGAAAGCCTTGTCTCTACATTCAAATTCTTTTGCATATCTTCTATTTTTGCTGAAACGTGTTTTGATGAACTCTGCAGGAAACATCCGCCAGCATACAGACACATCTGAAGTCAGCACCTAATAGAAAGGAAAAGAAATACAGATTGGTTTCAGTCCTGGTATGACTCCTAATGGTCGTTTGTTCACCTTTCAGTGGACAAAAGTCATTGTGAATGGTAAAGGGGTGCAGGCTAAGTGTCTTTTGTATGGGTACCTTAAAAGTGTGCTTGAGGTGTTTGGCATCTTGTTCAAAGGTACATTATAAACACACTGGCATAAGTAATCCATATACATTTTTAATAGGTAATAACTACTGCCTTTGGTCAATTATATATTTTTTAAGTTTGTAAATCAATAAACAAATGTGTCATATCTTTTTTTTCTTCATGGATACAGCCTTTGTTTTAAATGATTACATGGCATAGTATTTCCTAGAGCTCTTTCTTAAATTTAAAGAGACAGTACAGGAGCAGCCACTTTCCTTGCAGGTGGCTTTGTCTCATTAAAGCTTTGAACTGAACAGTCTGCTAAGGGAAGAGTTATACTGAGTCATTCAGTGCTATAAGTAATTTGAAGCTCGAACTAGTGATCTCTGTAAACCGAATGTTGTTTACTACACCTGAACATGTGAAAAGGAGAATAAAACTTTTTCTGCTGGTTAAAAAGGACAAAATATTTATAATCAATTGTTCATATTTACCCGATTGTTGTTTTGCTATAATTAAACTCATTAAATAATTTTAATTCAATTAAATATTTGTTTTATTATTTATTATATATTTATTTTATTACTTTTGCTTTTAGCAAAGCTATATTTTACCTGTTTTTGAAAATATAGGGTGCCCCATATGTTCCACCTCTCTGTTTTTAGGTTATATTTAGAGGATTGACTATCCCACTTCTCTGGACAAAATTCTGTGTGAGATAGACTAATTCTGAGACCTCCCATGGCTCACAGTATGATGGTAACGTCTCAGTATTAACAGATTTACAACTGAGTTTCTTCTGTGGACCATTCCTAAGAAAACATGTAGGCTGCCATTGCTGGATTCCTTGTGAAAATGTAGTCACCTACCTGCTATACTGACTCACTGACTTTGTACTTTGTGGACATTGACTTGGATCAGGAAAGTCAGTGTTAAATCAGAAGTGCTGATCCGCATGCTTCTTTCAGTTCGGTGTTTCATAAAGTTCTAAAGCCAGAGAGTCAGCATAACAGCCAGGAAACCATTCTTTGTGGAATGAGAAATCTACAATGGCAGCTTCTATGGGTTTCCATTAAAGAGGAACTCCAGGAATTAACATTTATCCTGGCTGCTAGACCGTCCCATAGACTCTTCTCCAGGCTCCGGAGGTCTAAGGACCCATCCATTTATCTTCATTAGACAATAGGACGCCAAGGGGCACTGCCAGAGCGAAGAGGGAGAGAGGTGAGTGCTGCCCTCCACAGGACCAAGGTTCAGGTAAATGTATCTTCTGTATGCCAGTCCCTACACCAAAACGAGCACTTAACCGTTGCAGTGTGGGGGTAGCACCACTGCACAGGTTAACTTTGTTGATTCCTGGAGTTCTTCTTTAAACAAATCGAAACCATCCAAGAACTCCTGTAATGCCTATTACGACATTCTTGGCTGGGATTCTGTCCTGTTTTACACCCATTATATATAAAGAACACTTCCTCATATTTTACCTGCACCTGTGTCTTCCTATGCACTGCTGCTCTTCAAACATTGTGTAAAGAACAGTAAGTCACATTCCAGTATGCGGTCTATCCACTTGAGCCCATCCTTCACCGTTGTGACTGTTCACCCCACTACAAGCCCTGAATGACAATTTGTTTTGCACACTCTTCGCTTTATTTTTACATCTCATACAGGTGTATAATATTCTGTAAAGAGCCTTCCCTTTCCTTTCCCCCCTATCTTAAAAAAATCAATGCAATTTGCTAGTGTTTCTGAACATCAAAGATTGTATAAATTAGAGTTCATTTAACCATATGGTCATAAATGATGCACCATATGGACTCCTTTTATCTATATTTGTTCTGTTATTCTGGACCATAGATTGCAGCGGTATGAACGCCCCTAGCGCTCATTTGAAAAAGAAAATCTAATTTTGACTCTGAAACAGTCCAAATACCTCTCTACAAATGTGGATGGCATGAAATGGCTATATGTAACAATACAATGATAGCTTTCTTCATACAAAAATGTAAACTGCAAGGAAATACAGTAGCTTTGGATACTGGAGAATTCAATTATAAAATTGGGATCAAATGGAAAATAGAGATAATAATATCCATAGGAATCAGACTGATATTGCCTCTACTTTTCTGGCATGCTGTAGAAGTCAGCTAGAAACCATCTGCTATGGACGACACATTTACTTTGCTTTGCATTCATTTTATTAGCTCTTTTATAGAAAAGTAATTGTGTGTATAATATATGAATATCAAAAGATGTTTGCAAGACTCGCAGCTCTGACTATTGCCCAGTAATGAATACCTAAATATTCCTAGAGGCAATTTCCAGTACCAGCCAGTGACATCTTGTCCAATAGGCTACACATTGCCATCCAACCATCCTGGTTTAGATGAAGTCAATCAGAAGAAGGCAATGGAAAGTACCGTAATGCTTATCTGGTAGTAATTTGGTTTTAGAATGGTAGCCTATTGATATGGCGGGGACAAAAAAATAGTACTTATCATTAACTGATGTCAACTTCCTCAGGAGAATCTTTTTTTTTTTTAAACTCAGCTTGCTTGTTCTGAGCAATTCCAGTGCGTTCCAGCACGGTTTGCTGCTGGAACACACTAGATCGCATACTGTAAGCCTCCCTGCATTCTAGGGCAGGAGGGGCTGTGGCGGTGCATTCAAGTCAATGGCACTGCAGCCATGCCCCCCTGCTTACAGTGTGATCGCTGCACCAGAACGCGAGGCACAGCAATGCCCATGTTCCGGGCCGGTGCAACTGTAAAAAATAATGTATGCACTTACCGCTCCATGTCCAAACCAGATCCGGACCAGGAATTTCTTTTTGTCTGCACCTGAAATGCATCCCAATGTATCCCTATGGTATTTCTGGGCTCTGTTCACACCACTACAGTCCGTTCCAGTGCTTCATGCACTGTTTTTTCTGGTCTGGAATGCACCAAAATGCATGTAAATGCATAAAAAATGCAAATCGAACTGCACCGCATTTGCAGAAACTCATCTAGATCTGGTCCAGACATGGTGTGAACAAGCCCTTAGGCTATGTTCAAATCGTGTCCGGACCAGATCTGGAGCAGATCTGCAAACGCAGTGCAGTGCGTTTTTGATGCGTTCCGGTGCAGGTTTTTCTCTTTAGCTTAAAACTGGCTCTCAGGTGCAGTCCAGTGCATGCCCAGTGTGTTCATATGTGTTTTTTATGCATTTACATGCGTGTTGGTGTGTTCTAGACCAGAAAAATAGTGCGCGCAGCATCTTTTCCCCTGCACCGGAACAGACTGCACCGGCGTGAACAGAGCCCCAAAATGCCACAGGAATACAATGGGGTGCATTTCAGGTGTGGACAAAAAGTGATGTTAAAAGCAAAGATTTTTAAGCTCTTTCAAATACTGTCTAAATTACATGGATGCATTTACCTGCGGCAGTGACTGCTCACCTCCCTCACCCTCCGCTCCAGCAGCCGTATGTCCCTTGGCATCCTTCCTCCAATCTAAAAGGCTGTATTAGACATGATAATGTCACAGGTCCTTAGACTGCCAGAGCACTCATGGGTCAGGTGACTGCACTGACTAATGAGAAGCTCGCCTTGTTAAGAAGTGCTTCTAATTGGTTACCGTGGTCAGAAGTGCCTCTTACCTTACCGACCAATGAGTGCTCGCCATTTGCAAGCGGAATTTAAAATACTGACCACTGGGCTGCGCTGATGTGTATGGGTCCTGCTCCGGCAGTTGCGGAGGGGAAGGAGCATTTGTTGACAGGTAAGAGCAGTGCAGGGGAGAGGGGGCAAAGTGGTGGGGCTAATTCCATTTTACCAAATTCGCCGGGGACAGTGGAATTAGCCTTTAATACTAAATAAGTTTGGCCTGGAATTATAACTCTGGGGCCAAAAAAACAAATCCCACAGAAGTGGAAGGAAGGAGTCATTTGTGAAGTTATTAAGAACAGCGGTGATCACTTGGAGGTGACAGTTTCACACTGTCACAGGACTGAAGATTGTTTCGCCCTGTGGTTTTTATATCATATATATTTGGATGTTTAATTACGTGTATTATTTAGTTATATCGCCTATATTTGGTTGCACACCTGAATTGTACAGACAATGTTTAGTCACTTGCACGTTGTGTCAAGGTTGCACAGCGCTGCAATTGTTTATAAGTTAATTGATGCTGATGTAAGATTACATTGTAAGTGCCGACTAGCTGTAAATTACACTAGGGTAGGGAGTACAGCACAGAGATATAACTATTGCATACCTTTCCTGACACTGTCACCTTGCCCTTGCAGGACAAAGGACAGTGTCTTTGTAAAGGCCCCACCACCACCACAGTTACGCTCACTTTACCAGGTGAGTATATATACAATATATATTAGGCATGCACCGATACCGTTTTTTCGGGATCGAGTACGAGTACCAATATTTTTTTATTTCGGTACTCGCCGATACCAAGTACCGATACTAGTGACTTGTGCCCCGATTATCAGGAAGTCCAGTGGTGGATCATGACCCATCGCCCGGTTTCCTGAAATCCTGGGAAGCCGGTGTTCTATCAAAAGAACACCGGCTTCACTTGCTGAGGCTGCCTGGCTTCCTGACCAATCAAGAAGTTGGGCGGTGGGTCATGAGGTGCCGTCCGGCTGCCTGATTGGTCAGGAAGCTAGGCTGCCTAGCAACAAGCGAAGCCAGCTTTCTAGCCAATCAGGAAGCCGATCGGCACGTCATGACCCACCTCCCGGCTTCCTGATTGGCTAGGAGGTTGGCTTAACTTGTTTCTAGGCAGCCTGGCTTCCTGAACGATCAGGAAGCCGTGAGGCGGGTCAATATATGCTGCCCGGCTTCCTGATTGATTAGGAAGTCAGGCTGCCCAGCAACAAGTGAAGCAGCCTTCCTAGCCAATCAGGAAGCTGGGAGGCAGGCCATAACCCACCAACCGGCTTCCTGATTGAAAAGGAAACCGGCTCCATGCTCCCTCGGCACTGCTGGTCAGAGGGAAATCTCCCTCTGAACAGAAGCTCCAGTATCGGAGGTATGTATGGGAGCATTTGGGTGAGTATGGGTACTCGCTCAAATACTCGGTATCGGCACCGATACCGAGTATATAAAAGCTAGTATATAAAAGCATGCATTGTCTGGGCACAGGTGCACTTTAAGGAAACAGTGTTTACCTTAAAGTAAATGATATGTGACGTTAACATTTCTACATTCCATATTGGTGTTATTAAGTATAGTGATTTGTAGATTATCCATTAATGAGAGCAAACACTCTCTCTGACTCCCTCCTTAATAAGTGTTGTGATAAGATATCAGCCACAAAGGAGTGCATTGTTTCTAACTAGTCTGCCAACAAAGGTGCTTTAAACTCCCAGCATATACTATATACAGTATACCTGTTATAACATCTGTATTGTAATAGGAATGCATACTAGAGTTGTTTCTGATAATGCAATCAAAGCTTACTTGAAAAAAAATCCCTTTTAAGTAGTGAGCGCTGCCTTCTGTCTGCCCATCACTTTCACCAACTTCCTGGATTCCCAGTGTGCTTTGAATTTCTTTCCCTGCTGCTTGATGTGATGCAATCTCCATTTCTAATGACTGCATATCCCATCATGCATTGCATCCAGCAAGCAATGATAATGTTACATTGTTCAGATGTTGAATTGTAGTTCAGAAAGCAGGCGTTGTAAAAGTTGTGACACCAGGAAGTGTATATTCACAGGGCGGAGTGAAATTGTGTCAGTGCATTGAGGAAGTACATCCTATGGACATCTTAGTAAGTTTATAAACTTCTAGATCAATAGTTATTAGGAATGGGATAGAACCTATGGAAATTCAATATAGAAATACAGATTTATTTTTACTTTTGACCATAGATACCCTTTAAAATGCAGTCCAAAATATGCCAGAAAAATCCTTATCTTAGGTATCGTACCTTGGCTTGTTTTCTTAAATGGTTCATACAGGCAAAATAAAAACATATGTTTCACTTGTCATGAGCATCCACTCTACATCCAGTGACTGAGGTTTCACACACTGGAGATCTGTAGTGACCATAAAGAGTTTTTTATACTGAGATTAATGAGCAGAGCTTATCATATATCCTATTAGAGCATAATGCCAGCTTACTGAAAGTGTTTGTTTTTTATCCATTCAATGCCTATGTGCTTTATGAGATGTCCTGCATATGTAATATAGGTTTCAATGTTGGTCAAAGTCAAAAGCCAAATCCTTCTCCCCTCACTGCCACTAAAACCCAAGTTGATGATGTGGACACCCAGTTCCTTTTCTTATGGAGACATGTTTCTGCTAGATACCACATAGATCGTTGGCACATAGGCTGTCTTAAAGTGTATTTTCACTTTTGCAGTAACATTTGAGAAGACCGCACTATATGTTACAGCATACGGAAATATACAGGGTTACTCACAAAAGGGTGAAGACTTTGGAGAAGGCAGGGGAAGTGAACAATCTAGGACAACATAGCTAAACTGGACAAATTCTTCAATTCATCACACTTTCCAGATCAGCTTTTTGTGCTAGATTGTTCACTTCTCCTGCCTTCTCCAAACCCGTCACCCTTTTGTGAATAACCCTGATCATTTTTAAAACATTATTTCTTACTTTTTAGATGTTTTGTTGCAGCAGGCCACATGGCTGATTACAGGTTTTTCTGAGCCCATTCACAGAGATCGGTCCTTATAGAAAGACTTAGGACTGAAATTTGAGGATTGCGCTTCTCTCATTAACTTCATTAACATACAATGGAGAAACCGTTGTTAAACTACTCATATCCCCTTCTATATATCAATTTGCTTTTTATTTAGGTTTCAACATAAATACAGAACTATAGAACAAAACAAAACAAACAACAACAAAAAAAAAAAAAATTATAAACATTAAACAGGGAGGGGATGTCTTATCCCCTACTCATTCTCTTACTACATATCCCCTTCTAACATTACAAAGAAGGAGAAGCAAGTAGAAGCTTTAACCCTTAAGAAACCAAGAAACCCTAACCCAAGTAAAAGCAATTTAAACTGCAAGATGCATTGTAACTGCTAGATGCATGCATAACAAATATAAAATAGGTCAATTTAGTAATATAATTATGTTCAAGAGGGGAAGGTCCTACAGTCACAGCCAGTAGAGAAAATTTGTAGAAAGAGGAAACAGTTTCAAAGACAAAACACTAAGAGCCCATTCACACCACATCCAGATCATCTCCAGCCCGGACCAGATTGTTTCTGGACCCAAAATGCATCCTAATGTATCCCTATGCTATTTCTGGCCTCTGTTGACACCAGCGCAGTCCGTTCCAGACCAGACCAGAAAAATACTGCATGTCCCATTTTGTCTGGTCTGGAATGCACTGGAACTGTGGGCATGTTCACACTATGTTCCAGACCTGATCTGGGCCAAAAAATGGTGTGAACCATAGGGCTGAAAATCATGGAGGGCCTTTTAGGCAAGTATAGGACCTTCACAGGCACTTAAAATTGTATAAAAATATAATGTTTTAATAAAGACATTAAAATGCACAAAACAAAAAACACATATTCATATTGGTCCTCAGCCTAAGCCTAGAAAACATTACATGTTTATACAATTTTAAGTATCTGTGAAGGTCCTATACTTGCCTAAATAGCCCTCCATGATTTCCAGCCCTTAGTCTTTTGGCTTTGGAACTGTTTCCTCTTTCTACAAATATAAAATAGGTGTTCTCTTTATTTGGATGCAAAAGTGGAAATACACTTTGCGGCACCTATATGACATATTGTCCTTGTAATTTACTGCCGCAGTGCATCCGTAGACAACTGCATAATACTAATTAAGTTACAGGTGACATAAACAATCCATTAGGGACCAGACCAGAATGAGTATAGGTTTTCTTTAAGCATTGTCAATAATCAAACACTAAGGGGTCTATTCACTAAGCTGCCGAAGGATCTAGCCGTAGCTTCGGCCGATCCTTCGGCTAGCTTTGTCCCCAGGACCCCTTCGGTTCTGTAGAACCGAAGGGGTGCTGTACGGGCTAATCACTATAGCCCGTACAGCTCCCGAACGTGGCCGAGTGGCTCAGTCGAGCCGAACGCATATGCATCGGCTCGGCTGAGCCGATTCTCCCTGGCGCTCCGGGAGTCTCCTGCTCCCGGCCGCCAAGGAGAGAAACACTGCTGTTTCTTCTTTTTCTTTATTCTGACACGGAGCCGTGTCAGAATAGAAAAAAAAACAAAAAACGTTTTGCCCATCGGAATGCATTGCTAGATTCCTATTGGCTATTTCAATTTGCAATAGCCAATAGTAAACTAGCATTGTTGGATCGGCTGAGTCGAACAGCTTCTGCACTTTGGGTCGGCCGAACATGCGGAGCATGTTCGGCCGACTCGAAGCCATGCGAAGCAAGCCGATGTACGGCTGATGTCAGCCGATATACGGCTGAAATCAGCCGTACAAGCCTGAAGTGAATAGCTGAACATTGTTCGGCTCACTTCACTTGGGGTCAGTTGTTCACTCGGCTGCCCTCGGCAGCTTAGTGAATAGACCCGTATGGCTTTATTAGGTGCCATGAATATTCAGTGTAGTGTGACATGGGAGCTACAAAACAATTTTAGTACTCCAGGCAGGTATAAAAGAAATTAATTGACGTATTTATGAATATATCCCTTAATGTATTGTAGTAGTTAAATACAAGCAGTGTAAAACAGGGCTCACTTAATTCCCTCACCCACCCTAAACAGCTTGGTGGAAGAACCTCCACTTGACAGCTATTGTATTAAAGTCCCTTTTACTTTGGTGGTCACGTTTGTAAAAACTGAGCTTTACATTACTTTCCATGTATCATGTTTTTGATCTGCAAAAATTGAACTCTTGTCCATTTAAGGCCTCATTCACACTGATAAGAGCTGGCCCGTACAGATCCGTGCGGCGTGCATGGCTGTTTCGGGCCGCTCCCTGTAAGGAAAGGTGCTGCGTGTGATTTGTACGTAGCAGCCTGTTCTTCTCTATGGGGATACGCGGCCGTACGCTCACCAAACTGCATATCCGTGTGGGTGTCCGCACTCGTACGCAGACAGGATGGATCCTGTCTGCATGCGAGCATGGACACCTGACCCGCATGGATGTGCAGTATGGGTGAGTGTACAGTACAGGGAGCGGCCCGAAACAGCCATGCACGCCGCACGGATCTGTACGGGCCAGCTCTTATCAGTGTGAATGAGGCCTAAGACGAACTCAGGGGTAATCAGATGTAAGCTGATGCAAGTCTGTTTATATCCGCTTGCTCATAGACTAACATTGAGCTTCTGATAAGGTCTGCCTGAAAAACTGAGGATCTAATCATAACGGCCGCATGAAAGGGGTGTTAGATGACCAGCACCTGTGGCTGTCTGAATACCCGAACAGTGGCAGCATCTGAATGGATGCAGTCACTATTTGGTCGACAGTTTTCTACCCACCTTATTTGATTTTGTAATGGAAGCTTGTTGAACCAGGTGGTGCCAACAGCAGGAATCAGCCAACATTTGAGCCGCATATGGCCAGCTTAAGTACCTAAAGTTTACTTGGTATTAGCCGCTTGCATTCCCTGTACACCAGAGCACAGACTTGAGCAGCGAGAGGCAGCACAAGAAGCTAATCAGTTGCTCTGCAGTGCAAGGAGCATGCTGATAGGAGGGAAAGAGCAGAGTAACAGAGAGCTTAGGTCATCAGGGTGCTGCTTCTTCTTTTACTGTCCAGTCATGGGCTGAGGGTAGGGCAAGACCTGTAAATGTTACTGAACTGTAACAGAAAAAAAAAGGTTCTCCTGCCCTGGTGGTTCTGTGTGGCAGGACTATGTAAATCTCAAGACTGGATGGACAGAAATACAAAACCCCTGGAAGGTATAACAGCTCCCTTATATGCATGCCATCTGTGTATTTAGCTGTTAGCCTGGAGTTCTGCCTCCAAAGGCTTCAGGAACATTACTAGAAGAAAACCAGTGGCAGTTGCTAACAACAGGTGTCATGTGAATACAAGCTATCCTCCTCTCCCGCTGGCACATGAACCTGGAAACACCCATGGAAGCCTAGGAGCAGTTTACTTTACAGGCATATGCTGCCACATTAGCAGATGAGAAGCAGAAGTCCTGAATACAGAAAAAAAACAAAAACAAATGGTGTCCTACTGACTTGGATGAAATTCGAGCAATGTGTGGCCCTGATGACACCACTGCGTTCACATTTTTTATCAACTTTTGTTGATAGAGCCGACCCGAAATATGCCAGCTGAACAGTCACTACAGTCAATCATCTGCAGTCACCATCCAGGTATTCTAATATCTGCCGGCGTTGGTTGTCAGAATACAATAGCCCAGTAGGGGAGATTCCCCCATCCACATAATTGTTTTATCATGGGGCTGTACGAGAAAAAAACGGCAAATGTATGGCCAGCTTTAGATTCTCAAATGCCAAAAACAGCAGTCTGGACAATCACTTAAAGAAGATGTAGGATGTATTCAAATGAACCCTAACCCTTGTTACCCCGCACTGCAAGGGTTAGGTGTTCATTTTGATCTAGGGACAAATATAAGGAAGATATACTCAGTGGATTCTTGGTCCTGCCTGGCTGCTTGACAGGACCCTGCAGTCTCTTTTTTCCCTGGGCTCCGGTGGTCTAAGGACCTGTGATGTTGTCACATATAATGCAGGTCCATTAGACATGAGGATGCCGAGGGACATAACACAACCACTGAGAGGTGAGCAGTCACTACCTCAGGACCATAGATGAGGTGCATATATCTTCTTTACAATATTGTCGGGATCCACCTCACTGACCGGATTGACAGCTGGCTCTACCTCTCTAGAACCAGAGCCAGCTGTGCCCGCCCCTTCCCCTGTCTGTCCCTCCAATGAGCACTGGAGAGAGAGCAGCGTGGAATCCCTGCGCGGAGTGCTGACTGACAGTCATCTGTCTCTGAATGGAGAAGACCGTGAGCGGAGTGATCAGCGATTCATGATCGCTCAGCTCTCGATTTGTAGAGCCGGCAAATTACACCTGCACAGCGGCTCTAAGTATTGGGAAGAATATATCTTACTCTCCCAATACATCTCCTTTAATTCATGCAATCCTGGAGTAGCAGCACTGCAAGGGTTAATTTGAACACATCCCGGAGAACATCTTTAAATGATTCTTTCGATTCTCATTGAGCAGAAAATCACATTTTATTCATTTGCATCCTTTACCCTTGAGTGAAGCTTCAACCTTTGTCAGATAGACACAGCACAATTGTGATGATCTTATCTGGGCTCCATATTTTATGGAACAACAAAAGTTCTCCTTTTATCCTTGCAGTAGGTAGATGATGCTTCAACCTTTATCACATAAGATCATCACACATGTGCTGTGACTGTGCTCCAAATTCTATTGAACAACAGAAGTTCTCCTTTAATCCTTGCAGTGTGGGGGTGGCAGCACTGCAAGGGTTAATGTCAATGCATCCTGGAGTACATCTTTAAATAAGTCTTTAGATTCTCATTGGGAAACAAGTCACAGTTTATTCATTTGCATCCTATACCCTTGAATGATGCTTCAACCTTTATCACATACGATCATCACACATGTGTCTGTGCTCCATATTCTATTGAACAACAAAAGTTCTCCTTTAATCCTTCCAGTGTGGGGGTGGCAGCACTGCAAGGGTTAATGTCAATGCATCCTGGAGTACATCTTTAAATTATTCTTTAGATTCTCATTGGTAAGAAAATCACATTTGATTAATTTGCATCCTATACCCTTGAATGATGCTCCAACCTTTATCACATAAGGTCATCACACATGTGCAGTGCCTGTGCTCCCAATTTTATTGAACAACAAAGCATGGCAACAACTACCACATTATAGGGATCCATTTATATCTATTTTCAAACAACATTTATCCAGCACCCTCACAATTAAAAGCAATTCAATAAATTTGTAAATCTTGGGTGAAAGGTGTGTGCACCTCTCTTAGATCTTCAAAGGTGAAGGAAAGAGGTTCCTGGCCAGCAAAGCTGACATTCTGTGCTTTCACTGAAGGTCGATTAGGTATTCCAGTGTTGACATCACAAAGTGTCAGTTTCTTTAATTGCAGCAGTTGCAGAGAGTATTTATTTTCATTACATAATGTGCCAATGACCCTTCTACTGCTTGGAGTGATATTTTTTTTGAAAGCCTTTATTATTTCAGCAGAAACATAATTGCACAAGGACGCTTGGTGTTGACTGTGTAAGCTAACACACACACATACAGTATATGTAATTAGGTTTGGATCCCTGTACACCTCTTCCCTGCTTGTGCTCCAGGTGCCAGTAGAAGAGATTACAGTGGAATGTGTGCTTGTGTGTGTGTGTGTGTGCAGTTTCTGATTCTGCCAGCAGCCAGCAGCATGTGGATGGAATAGAAAGAGAGAGAGAGAAAGAGAAAACAAGTGACAGCGAAGGGAGAGACACATCGAGGAAGAGGTAGCCAGAGAGCTTGCTTTCTTCCCAAAGATCCTCATTAATTACCTCTCTGAGCTACACATAGGGGCTCCAGGGGCCACCTGCTGCCTTCAGCATCTCTCCTTGCAGTGGTCTCCCACATTGGAGTCAAGGATACAGGAGACCTAGAGGTGGCAGCCCTGTCCCCCTCCTCCTGATCCCACCTCGCAGGCTGTCTTTGTTTTCCTGGGACGTACAAGTGGAAGTGAAGAGAGACTAGGGATCCGCGGAGGAGCAGAGGCAGGCAGGAAGATGCACATTAACCGGGAGGTTTCCGCCAGTAAAGGTAAGATCGCCTATAATTCTTCCTCTGCGGCTCCCTAGGGGCACCCAGCTTTGTCCTTGTCTTTAGCTGATGCTTGGAAGTAGTGGCTTTTCAATGACATGTAAAGGGGGCACGCCTTCCATTGGTGTGCTCTGCCCGTGCATGCCTCGGTGCGCTCTGCTGGCTCTGACAGGTGGATGATGTGCGCTACCTCTGCGCTGCGCTCTGCGCCTACCGTGCGCTTCGTCTAATCACAGAGTTACATTGATAGTTACACAATCACCTGCTATTGTTACGTTTGTTTCCGTTCTGTGTGCTTAGGAGTTGTCACTGCACATGAATATGATCCTCGTTTCATATGTGTGTTCAAATCAAATGGGGATCTGTCTGGTTAGGATCGTGCATACAAGTTTCCAGATTCGCACGTCGTGCATATTCATCAGCACCATTATAATCTAAAGTGATTGACTTCAGGAGCATGTTTATAGCTGCACCTGCTTTTTTTTTTTTTTTAAGGTGACAGAGCTAATGTTCACACTGGCTAAGCTTTGGAAAAAGTGGCAAGGGGAAGGAGGGCAGACTTTTGCCCTGGCATTCTCTGCCAACAGGTGATGTGAGCAGAGAGCTACAAATATACATCACTGTCCCAGATTTTGTGTTTTTGTGACACCCACAAATATATACACCTGTGCCCCAGATTTTGTGTTTTTGTGACACCTTCAAATAAATTTACCTACTCTGAGGGGAATTTATCAAAACTGGAACAGACCAAAACTGGAGCAGCTGTTCGTTACAACCAATCAGCTTCTCCCTTCAGTTTGTTCAGTTAAGATTTGAGAATGAAATAGAGACGCTGATTGGTTGCCATGCACAGCTGCTCCAGTTTTTGTCTGCTCCGCTTTTGATAAATTCCCTTCTCTGTGTTTGCCCTCTGTTCCTTAAAGTGACAGTAAACCCATGAGTTAAATCTTAAAAATGCATTCAAGTACCTTAACTATTAACAAAAATGTATCTTATTTGTGTATCACTCAGCTACAGATCCTCAAATCATCTCTGAATTGGTGCTGGCACTGTCCTTCCTTCTGGAGGGTGGCTACTTTTGTTACCCATGGTCCTGGGTGTGTTGTACAGTAGCCACCGCTTCAAGCTGCCTCCTGAGATGGACTACAATCTCACATTTAGTTTACTCATTTGTATTGAGATTGTAGTCCTTCACAGAAGTGAGCTTTGAGCAGTGGCTACTTTACAACACACACTCAGCGACCATGGGGAACAAAAGTAGCCCCCCTCCAGAAGGAAGGACGGTGTCACAATGAATTCAGAGATCATTTGAGGATCTACAGCCGAGTGATACACATATAAGATACAGTGTCACATTAGTACATTCACATTAGTCCCTACGCTCAAGGAGCTCACAATCGAAAGTCCTTCACATGCATACATATACTAGAGCCAATGTAGACCGGGGCCAACTACCCTACCAGCATGTGTTTAGAGTGGGGGAGTACCCGGAGGAGACCCACACAAGAACAGAGAGAACATGCAAACTCTATGCAGTTAGCATCCTGGTTGGAAGTCAAATTAAGGACCCAAGGCAGGAGTGCTAACCACTAAGCCACTGTGCTGCCCACTTCTTCTGATTATTTTGGCCCTGAATAGATAATCCTCCTTCCACATGTTATTCTGATTGTCCATATACAGTAATATAACATCCTTCTCTTCTGTTAACTGTTTATTTCACATATCCATTGTAAGTGCATTTTTCAGCACTTGACCTCCACCTCTTGACCTTTACCCCTTGGCCCTTCTACCTGTGGCTTCTTTAGAGACTTACTTAGCTATCCACAGGTTTGGACACACTGTACAATCCTAATTAGCCATGCAACATATCTTATTTTCATATTTCTGTTATCAACTGGTTTTATCCACGCTACCTGTTTCTCCTTGACCCACCTGTCCTGCCTTCTGTGTTTTCCAGAAACCTTTGCTATTTGGTTTAATGGTAGTATTCTGAACAACTTGAGTCTTCTGGGGTTTTTTTTTTTTCAGCATCGCTTTTTCTGGTGGGATCGATTGTGTCCACCTATTCACCCTTCATTGTATTAAGAATAATGTATCCTAACAAGTGAACAAGTGCAGCTGGGGATGTGCAGAGGAACTGACCATTACTGAGAAATGGTAGAGATCACACCACATATCATTTCTATATGAGTTGCTGTGCCATGTTCGAGTATTCTATTCTTCGGAAGATATTCTTCCTAAGAGACGCAAAGAGGAGCTTTTAGTGATGGATGGAGGAAGCAGCTGATAATGCTTCATTTATCTTTGAAACTAGAAGAATAGCTGTTCCACAATGCGGGGTCTTTGTACCATTCTATAAAATGTAGGACATAGTTATATGAAGCTGTTTGTCAAGTTATAAAAAGAACATTGTAGTGAAAACTGAAGAGCAGGTTAGGAGAAGCTGGGTGAGACAGAGTATATGTACATGGGAGACAAGTATGGAACAGTTCTGTAAAGCATAGTCAATGGATGGGGGGAGAACAATAGAAAGCATTATTTGAACTGTTAGGAGTTGCTATGTATGGAACAGTTATAGAACA
Source organism: Nanorana parkeri (assembly GCF_000935625.1). NCBI lineage: Eukaryota > Metazoa > Chordata > Amphibia > Anura > Dicroglossidae > Nanorana > Nanorana parkeri. The sequence continues at coordinate 104,375 of NW_017307289.1, forward strand.
ACGAGATATGTTTGCATTTGCACTCATTGTATATGGTGTGTGGAATAGTTTTGTGGAGCAGTAGATTTAATAGAAAGAAGCTATGTGTATGGAGCAGATAAAAGCACCAATAGGAATTACAATGGGGCGGTTAAAAAGTTCTTTTTAAGTGTAGTTGTAGTTAAAGTACTTGAACCATAAAAGAATAGTTTTATGGTTCAAGTACTTTATTAAATTACACAAGTGAGCGACATACGCTTATTCATCACAGCAACCTTTCTGATTATAGGTTTTGTCTGTATAGGTCAATCAGCACGGAGACAATGATTTCTCATTGACTGCCATAGGTTTGTAATTTGAAATATTTTTTTTCTTGCTTAAATAATGTCATAGATACTAGACATTAAAATAACACTAATGGCACCTTGTACATTTTTAGCCATTGTTGGGACTTTTGATTTAGACCCTTTGGATTTGATGGATACTTTACATAGACTGTGTGATAGGCAACATGACACCGGAAAATGTAAAATCTACATATTTAAATGAAGAACAGGTTTAGGATGTCCTATTTGTGACATATGCCATTAATGTTTGTGAAGTGTGATATCCAGGAGGACATGGCCATACGAGGAGCGGTTAAACTGTACTATGGAGGGTGTCCCCGAAGAGCTGATATAGCATGTCATAGGAGACACAGCCTGATATACATAGAACTTGTCAGAGTTGTACAAAACAGCTCTGCTTATCAATGTGACTAAACCCCTGAGGCATCTGGATGTCCTATTTGTGACATATGCCATTCATATTTGTGAAGTGTGATATCCAGGATAATATGGCCATACGAGGAGGGGTTAAACTGTACCATGGAGGGTGTCCCGGAAGAGCTGCTATAGCATGTCATAGGAGACATAGCCTGATGGACATAGAACTTGTCAGAGTTGTACAAAACAGCTCTGCTTATCAATGTGACTAAACCCCTGAGGCATCTGGATGGGTGATCAATAGTTAAGGCTGTTAAGGCTCCTATAAAACCGCCTGGAAGCTGAAATTAAATACTTAATTACTGCTACAATTTCCAGTGATTAAAGTGCACTCACAGTGACAGCATTCCCAAATGTCATTTCACTCTTCTTTTATCGTTAACCCCACCAAGTCCAGAATGGCCTTTAGCTTACTATTGGTAATGCAGGAATCATGCTGTCCTGGCACTTGGTGGGTTAAAGATCCAACAGTTATACTCTGTTTTCCTACCTTATGAGCCAAGCTTGTTATAATTCATTTTGTTCTTCTAGCACAAACCTTATGGATGACCCAGGTTATTATTTAATGTATATTATCCCTTCATCTACTACCTCATATAAATGCTTCATATAATAGTTATTGTTCCTCCCTGTCAAACCTCTTCCACCATATATTTCTTAGATTGTAATACTCTCCCTTTACCACAATAAATCTTCCTACTGTGACCTGTGCTTGCAATCCATACAATTGCTCCATATAATTGATTTCATACCTCTATATTTTCCCTATAATTGTATATCAGTCTCGTGTTGCTTCAAATAATGACCAGTTTTCTCTGTATCCTTGTTCTTTTACAAATATTTTTACCCAGTAATTATTATATGAAGTCTAGTGTTGTCTTAATAATATAAAGTTTGCTTAATATAGGTCTACAGTGAGTACCTCTGTTTTAATGAAGATTGATAAAACCCAGATCTGCTAAGGACCTTGCTGTGGCATCACTCTTGCCTGTGTTCACTTCCCCACACCATGCCAGCGCCTGTGATATATTTAATCATGCCTTTATATTTACATATGGTCTCCAGTTGCTAATTGGTAACAAGGTAAACACTTTTGAAAAACCCATATTTGGAGGAAGTTGTTGGTGGCCTAGGTGTTTTTTAAATGAGCTTGAGTGTACTGTGTGGAATAAAGGGGTTGCAACATTCAAAACTAATATTATATGTGTTGGTGGCATTCACTAGGCTAAGTCAGACGCTGGTGTTTTCATAATTGTTGGAGACTTCAGTGGGGACATCAGTCTATCATAGACCCTGAAGCTTTGGGGATTCCAACTCATCACGTTCCAATCCTATATCATATCATTTTCAAGTTCTATTTTCATTTTGCCATTGTGCAAATCAGCCTCTTCCTGGTCCTTTGCCAGTAAGATCACACCTCCAGCACACACTCACACATTGTTTTCTTCCCTGTATCCCTCCTCTAGTCCAAACACATAGGTCATGCCCCTGTATCCCACCTCCAGCACGCGTTGCTTCACTTAATGTATTCCTCATCCAGCACGCGCACTGGTATTGGTAATTTCCCAGTCTGTCTCCTCCAGCATGCACATTGTTTTTTTCCCTGTATCCCTCCTCCAGGGCACATACATCAGTCACGCCCCTGTATCCCACCTCCAGCACACACACATTGGTCTTTTCCCTGTATCCCTCCCCCAGCACACACACATTGGTTGTTTCCCGGTATCCCTCCTCCAGTAAACACATTGGTCTTTTCTCTGTATCCTACCCCCAGCACACAAGCATTAGTCTTTTCTCTGTATCCTACCTTCAGCACACATACATTGGTCATACTCCTGTATCCCTCCTCCAGCACACATACATTGGTCATACCCCTGTATCCCTCCTCCAGCACACAAGGATTGGTCTTTTTCCTGTATCCCTCCTCCAGCACACATGCATTGGTCATACCCCTGTATCCCTCCTCCAGTACACATGTATTGGTCTTTTCCCTGTATCCTACATCCAGCACACATACATTGGTCATACTCCTGTATCCCTCCTCCAGCACACATACATTGGTCATACCCCTGTATCCCTCCTCCAGCACACAAGGATTGGTCTTTTTCCTGTATCCCTCCTCCAGCACACATGCATTGGTCATACCCCTGTATCCCTCCTCCAGTACACATGTATTGGTCTTTTCCCTGTATCCTACATCCAGCACACATACATTGGTCATACTCCTGTATCCCTCCTCCAGCACACATACATTGGTCATACCCCTGTATCCCTCCTCCAGCACACATGCATTGGTCTTTTTCCTGTATCCCTCCTCCAGCACACACAAGTTTTTTCCCTGTATCTCTCCTCAAGCACACATACATTGGTTTTTTCCCATATCCCTCCTCCAGCACACATACATTGGCCTTCCTCCTGTATCCCTCCTCCAGCACACAAACATTGGTCTTTCACCTGTATCTTACCCCCAGCATGCACTCACCTATCCCCAGTGTCCATACCAGCAGTAAGATGGTCCCCCCAGTACAGAGAGCATTCTAGTCAGCCTGTTAGCGATCAGTCATCACAGAAGAAGCGTTAACCCATCAGCTTCCCAGTTTTATCTTTAACCTGTCAGTAATATGTCTGCACTGGATGTGATTTGCCTTAAGGGCATGCACATCAACCCTTCAGTGATTAATATTTGGTGAGTTAGCATTAATCTGTCCCCAGCATAAAAACATTAGCCCCTTAGGGAACAGCCTCTGCTTAGCTGCAATAACCCCTTAGCACTCAATTTTCTGCTCATACGTGACAAACCCTCAAAGTTCAGTCCTCACCTTATGTGCATTATCTCGCCAGTGCTCAAGCCCAGGCAAATATGTTAAAGGCATATTAAAGTCAGAAAGCTTTTAAGCTATTTCAAATGCTGATGAAACAATTTTGAAGAGATGCTGCTCATTGATGTTTAATAGTTGTAGTCCCCTTCAGAATCAGCTGGTCCCCTGAGCTCTGGCCCTGATATCCTGTTTTATGGTGGCTTCTTTCCCTTGCATGGTCCTATGGAGCCACCCTTGTGTGTGCTAGTTAGCGGTGTGTGTTTCCACAACCACAGGCACTGCAGGACACTACACTCCCCTGCTCCCCTCTCTTCTTTCCTCTCTTCTCCCTTCTCCAAAATAGTAGATGGAGAGATGCAGGAGACTGTGCTGTCCCTTGTGCTCTTGTAGTGGACAGGAGGTTCAGGGAAGCAGAGCAGAGAGAGTATGAGCCCGCTGTTCTGAAACATGATGACTGTAAGAGCATGGGCAAAAATATTAAACACTTTGCTGAGCAATGTATATTTGTTTGATCTGGATTAATTATGGCATTTTTTTTTTACTGTTTAATACTTCTTTAACCTCTCAGCATCCAATACTCAGCTAATGTAGGTTAACCCTAGCTTAGCACCTATTTTCAACTTATGTCGTCTGCTTATGTTCATTTATTCCTCAGCTGCCAGTACCCATTGCATGTGCATTTATCCATCAACAGCCAGTACCCAACACATGTCGTGCCCAGTGCATGTTTCCTAACCCCTCAGCGCCCAGTATCAATCTGCAGTACATACTGCGCAATGACATACGCTCCATTCATCTCTCCTGCAAATACTGCCTGCTGTCATACCCTCCACGGTCCTCTCCAGCACATACTGCCCACTGTCATACCCTCCACACTCCTCTCCTGCATTAATGCCCTCTAAGTTACTTTTTCAGCATTGTTTGTTATATCCGCAACCTTTCTCGCTCTAGAACGGGTGCACTTTCACAAACATATACTCCTGCGCTGTGGTAGAAAGTCATCCTGTATGATCTGGGCTACTTAGCATTACCCAGAATCTTTTTGGCAGGATGTCATGTTATCCCCTGCAGGAAAGAAGCCAGGGAAAGGTAAACATATAACCTATTTTCCATTTTTTTTTTTCATTTTAGTGCAGTGTTTTAGTAAGAGAAAGGAGACCCTCAGTAAATAAGTGGACCTTGTTTGTAGCGCTACTTTAAGTAGCTCCTAACATTTAACCTAACCCATACAATTATGTAATTTGTAACCTCTTCTAATAATCTTAGTCCTTAAATTACTCATAATCCCTAATGAGTCTCTGACAAGGGAACACAAATTAAAAACTGCTAAGTTTAAAGGGCAGGGACCTAAAGGTGCACATGTTTGCAGGAGGCTCCTAAACCAAAGCCTAGTCTCGAGCCATTCTGACAGGCAAAGCTTCAATAATTCCTGATAGGACCTAAATTTGCCTACCTGCATACCGTATTGCTGTCAGCCAGTGAGACTGCCCATCATATTGATCAACCAATAGAAATGTGTAAGGCCGGGGCTTAGCTGCCAGTTTCAACATTGCTTGGAAGTGTTGGTCCGAGATTTGGGCATAACGGAAGGGTCTAAAGGCTGCTGCAAGTATGTGCAGAAACCTCAAGGTGCCTTCAGGTCACAACTGCAGCAGTTGGCATCCCTCTCCGCAAACTGAACTCTTAAAACCTAACCCGGTGCCTAACAGTATTTCTAACCCTTAACGATTTACATGCTCCCAACCATTTAACCCACTAGAGCCTAACCTTAAAACTAACACTAAACCACCTAAGTTATGATCCTGACACTACCTATAATCCACCAAATGTGTGGCCTGCTTATTAAACACTGGCCCACCCTCTACCACAAACCTATGGAGAAAAGCTAAAAAATATACTTACTTTACACCCAGCTTCTGCGGCGCCTAGGCAAGGCTGATGTCCCAGTCCTTCTGACGAGAATGAGAAAGAGTATTCCAATATCTTATGAGAAGCTGTTCCTGCATTGTATATTTCTTGTGAAATTGGATCTTGCTGAATGGACTAGAACATCAGTCTTACCTAGGGACCATGTATGAAAGTTGGGTGTAAGTAGGTATATTTTATTTTCTAAAATGAAAAATTTGCTGTCTCCTCCATCCAGGGGGCCCATTGCCCTGCTCTGCCCTTGAGTCATGAATGCTTGCTTCTTTCCTTTTCATATAATCGGTTGAAACATTGGTATGTTTATAAACAATAGAGAGTTTCACACTCACAAATGTGTTATATTATGTGAATATTTGTGTGTATAATTTTTACAATATGGGGCGGTCAACATGGGAACTTGTTTGACTTTCACGCATCCATATCAGCAATATGAGCTGTAATAAACTTTTCTGCTCCATTGTTCCAATTTTTCCCGCTTCCAATTGAAAGTATCCCTAATGAACATATAAAGAAGACTGAATATAAGAATGCGGTCAGTTCTTATTATTGCTCCTTATATTTCTTTATACAAAGCAATTAGTGCATCTCATAAAACCTATTTTTATATTGAAAGGGCTCCTGTTGCACCTTGTAATAGCCCTTTTAAATCCCATCATGCAGTAACTTCTTTTTGGTTCATATAAATAGCTCTGGCCTTAGTACAAAACTCAACTTTGGCAAACACTACTGGAAATAAAGTGACTACATAATGTGGTTGTTGTAATTTCTACATTCCCCGCTGCTGCAAAACAGTTACATTACCTGCTATTGCTTTTATAGAGAAAACTGTAGCCTTTGCCATATTTAGCTATGTGCAGTGACTTAAAATCTCCCTCTTTTTTGTGCCATGCATCCTCCGTGAATACAGGTGGAATGATTAGGTGTCTCTTAACAGTTTGTGACTCTGCTGCTTACATTGGCTGTTTGTGCAGAGAATTCCTTCCGTGCAGAGAGAGCTGCCTCATACACACCTACTAACTAAAAATAAACAACGGTTAAAGGGACATGAACGCCCACTCGGCCACTTCAGCATGAGTGGCCGATTAAGTAGTGCTGTCCACAAGGGGTAAAGCAGCTGGGAAAGGTGACCCTGTGGTTTACTGATAGATAAATCTTACGATGCATTATTCCAGTCTTCTCAAGCTGCAGTTCAGTTTCTCAGCCTAATTAATTATCTGGTGAGATTTTTAACCTTCTTTTATTTCACTTTTGAATACTAGCTTATTTAAATACTAGCTTTTATGGCCTACGGATTATATTCTTGACAGAAAATGGCATCCGATTACAAAATATGTACCAGTTGCTGCTACCGGGTAATGTAACCAGGGCGAAGAACCATCATTTGCCCTTTGACCCTGATGTTTGGAACATTGTTAGGTCCACTAATTCCTACCATCACAACTGTGGAAGAGTAACATCATCTCATCACTAAACTCACTCATGCCAAACTGCAACCCCCACCACTTGCATAAATCATGCCTCAATATGAAGAAATACATCATGCAGGTATATATTAGCTGTGATGTTAGTGCATATGTGTTAGATGGTACTGTCTGGCAATGGCACATACTGTACATGATGATGTCATGGTTAATAATTTAAGTGCCTTTTATTTGGTGCAACTGGTTGTCACTGAGGAACACTGGAATGAGGCTGGAAGAGTTTTTGGACCTGCCAAGAATAGGCAGCCTTACACAGCTTAAACCCCTTGGAGCCCCTAATCCTGCACCATGGTACTATCTGAATACATGCTTTCCAAATAATTTGCGTGTAAAGCTACACTATATATCAGTGGCAAGCCGAAATTCGCACAGTGGGTGCCCCTGTAGGCACCCTTCTGTCTGGCATCCTTCAAACAGAAAATCAATGTAGCCCGATAGAAAATTGTTAGGTGAACAGTGACAGCAAACAAATAATACAGAATATGAAACAATGGAAAGAATGGTAGGTTATTTGGTTTGTACCTAAATGGACAGTCTTGTGTGTGTGTAGTTTTGTGACTGCTACGTGACTTATGCATTTTTTCCCACTTGCCAAGATGGGAAAGAAGGACACCTTCCAGCACAATGTATTTCGGCAATGGACATACCCCTGCCATCCTCCAGTTATGTGACCCATTAGGAATTTATATGCCAGAAATGATTGGTTAAACCCAGAATGTTTTTCTGACCTTCAGAATGAGGGACAGTTGGGAGGTATGCATGGGCGTAACTACAAATCATGGGGCCCCATAGTAAAACCTTGGGGCCTTCCCAGCTAACTCTCTCAGTAGCAGTTGGCAATGTCAACTGTGCCAAAACGTGTTATTGATCTGAACATGAAGCATGTATAATGGTCAGGCAGCAGGAGAGCTGCAAGCATGGTCAGTACACTTCTAGGGAGTGCTACTATTAGTAGAGCCAATTATAATAACCATAATAATATTTATATTATAGTAAAGTAATTAATGCTCTTCCACACACTTACGCATTAGCCCTAATCTTAACTTCTTTAAACTCTAGCTTCTTTAAACTTTTTTTGTAGAAACACAAACCTCAGCCCTTCTATAAGGTTTAAACAGAGGTATGGCTGCATTAGACATAAAGCATTTATTTAATTTGGGAACAGAAGTCCAGAGGATAATAAATCTACACTGCTAAGATTAGCAATTGTTTTTACTATACAAAGGGGGATCTGATCCCAAAGTCAGACTTCAGCCTTTCTATACTGGAAGCCTCACAATTTAGTTTTCCTAATCAGTGCCCCTAATGGGCCCACCCCCCTACTTCAGGCCCCATAGCAGCCATGTGGCCTGCCATGGCAATTGTTACACCACTGAAGGTATGCTGAAGAGAAGAGTTCAATGTCCTTTGTAAAAGACCTGAATAATATGGTAAATTAAAATAATCAAGAACATTGCACAATACTGAAAACAGAGCTTGACCTGTAGATATGGACTCCTATAGTAGAGATGGTATGTCAGATGTTCCACAGCATCTGCTGAGACAAAGGTCGAATCTTTAAAACATAGCTGGGCTTGTATAACGACATTACACAAAGGTCAGTGACGTGAACATACTCATCACAGCCAATCAGAAACCTAATTTCCCTAACGTGACTCCGCAGAACTGCTTAAAGTCGATTGGTTGATCTGTATTGCTGAGTAACCATTGAGTGTTATTAAATAAAAGCCAGATTGTTTAATATATTTATAAATTAGCCACAAAGCAGATAATTAGCAAGCTTGATAGATTAAGATTTAGGATGATTGATGAGTTCATTAATTCTTTACAGATTAACATATTTAACTTTTTTGTAACAGTTTAAAATTCAGGCGATGAATAGATAAAAGCTGTGTGATTACAATGGTAACATCATTGAAGTAAAATAAGTTAATATATAGGTAGATAGGCATTGGCTTTATTTCCTAAGATATTACTGATAATAAACTTCAGGCAAAACAAAATCAGCATTTAATTACGGTGTATGTTCATTTAGTAGTAACAAAATCATCTTCCAAACAGCCACTGTAATTACTAAAAATCTGTGTTTTAGGGAGATGCCACATCAAGGCAGAATAATAAAGTTAGGCTTGCAGTTGGAGTGTTTGATTAGTGTGTTGAGGAGGAATAAAGGTGAGCTTAAAGTAGTATTAAGGTCTGGGCGTTTTTTACCTTAATGCATTCTCTGCATTAGGATAAAAACAGCCCAGGACCTTTTTTTTAACCCAGTCCCCACCAGTCTCCCCCACACTTACCTCTCAGCTGCGCTCGTCCCCGTTGCCAGTCCCGAAGCGATCCTCCGTACCCTAAACTTCCGGGTTGCGGGGGAGGATACTGATGGCAGAGGAGCCATAGGCTACTTCTGCCATCAATCAAAGAAGGAAGGGGCGTGACCTGCCACAGGGCTGTGTCTATGGACGCACACAGCCGCTGCGGGGACGAGTGAGGACGAGTGCGTGCGGGGTCCCTCTATTAGAACGATGGTGGGACCCATGCAGGGGGCGGGGGGAAGAGCATGGCGGGGACACACTAGAAAATGAGGAAAAAAGTACTTTTAAAATAAAAACAACAACAGCCTCCAGCAAAGGAGGGTCTCCTTAAAGGAGAAATGAAAAAAAAAATGGCTTTAATATCACTTTAAAGGAGAAAATGATCTTAGTGCAAGTGTCATCACAAAAAAAATACATGTTGATCCTCCCAGACATCTTGTGAGATAACAACGCTCTGTGCTTTGTACCTATGCAGACCATTGCAATGCATAGCATTGTTGCCAGTTCTTTCTGTGGACTATAGGACACCTCCACGCTGTTATTGTTATTGAGATGAGGGGAAAGTTTTCTGTTGCCCCAACACATTTTTTGTGCTAGGGTGATAACACTGCTTCTCCATTAGTATAATGGGTATAATGGGTAAAAGAGCTGGCAACCTAGTAGAGAAAGTGGGTTACTGGCAGGATCACAAGGTGCAAATAAAGGAGAAAAACCTTAAAAAAGTAATGCAACCATACATTTTAAAGCCCTTAATTTGCCCTTGCAGTGTGACTACCCCCACACTACAAGGGTTAAGTGTTTGTTTATGTCTAGTGCACACTATTAAAGTTTTACTTACTAATTTCCATTGCTGCCATCTCTATCCAAGGTGCTAGACTGGTCCCCGCAGCCTCTTCTCCCCTTCTCCCCAACAGCCTATGGACTACTAATGTCATCCTGACTTATGCAGGTCCATCTACAAGGACATTTTAACATCTGATGTGGAGAGGAAGAAGAGGTGAGCGCTGACCGCCATGGGAGCTGGGATCAGGTAATTAGGCAAGAGTCCCCTAGAAAAAAACGATCACTTAACACTTGCAGTGTGGGGGTAGCCCCACTGCAAGGGTAAAGCCAGGTGCACAAGGTTCTTTCTTTTAAAAAATAGAACAGATTCCTTCATCCCTGCTGAATAGCTTGAGGGATGCCGGGAGGAAGGGAGCTGACTGCGGCACCCACTGTGCGAATTTCGGCTGGTTACTGATGAAATTCGTATTGTGTATACCCTACTTAAGTTTTTCTTTGCCCGGAGATGGGCTTTAATTATTGTTTTGAAATGAAGCAATTCTTTGTAGTACAGTTACCTTTTAGATGAAGCATAGAGGGCCTCTGTCATTCAGAAAGGAGGAAGAAGATTTAGCTCTATTGTTGCTATTATCTATACTAAACCATTACCCCAGGTCTGGATTAAGACATTGAAGTATAAGCATAGTCATATTAGAAACTAGGAAGAAGCAAGCATTTATTGTCAAAAAAAGTGTAGCCACGAGCAGCTGTGTTGACACATGGCAAGAAAATGATGTTCATCCATTATTTTCAGGATGCCCAGACTACAGGATGCTCCAATTATTGTAATCTATAAATAATTACTGATTTAGCCCTGGAGTGGGTCTATCACTGATCTGTATGCAACAAGAGTCCATTCGCTGCTCTCAGTAGCTATCCCAGAGTAACGTCAAGGAGCCCAGAGCCGGTATATACTCTGTATTCGTTTGTAGGAAACCAAGAGAAAATGAATGTGAGAGTAAGCATCAGAGAGAGGGTAGTCCCCAGGCACCTAACCCAGATCCTAGAAATAAAAGAACGAGCCAGGCTGTGAGAGAGGAACGGGGCTATAGGGCGGAAGTGACAGCGAAAGATAGAGATGGAGGCACAGACAAAAGAGAAGGGTGACTGTTAAAGCAATCGTCATGGCACAATGAAGTCAGGTGTCAGGGAAAAAGGCAAAGGCAGATAGATGCAAACGAGTGCGAGAAAAAAGAAAGTGATGAAGATTCCAGACATTGGCAGATAAAAGTGGAGGAAGATTGGAGAGGGAGACTGAAGAAGGACAATGTGGAAGGCAATGAAAAAGAGAATAGCAAAGGGCCATATGGATGACGAGAAAGTGGAAACACGTTAAAAAAAGGATTGTAGTTAGAGAGCTAAAAGGGAAATATGAAGGTCAAAGTGTAAGGATAAGGAAGAGACACCCAGCTGATGAGGACAAAGGATGAGGATGGAGACGAAGATGCTGACAGGGAAAGAGAAAATGATGCAATAGATGTGGAATCAGAAAGTCAAATACCAAGATTGTTAGGGAATGCAGGGAGAATTTTGAAGGTATCGTTAGTTTTTAAACAAAAATAAAAAATAAATGCACACTTCTTCATAAAAAGAAAAAATATGCATTTATTGTTTTTTTGCATTGGAGCCAGTTAAGCATTATAACTGTGACCAGTGAATCGCAGGTGCAATGCTCTGGCCCCTGCAGACTCTCCCTCCCTCCCATGTCCATACCAAGGTATGGACATTCAGCAACAGGGGCGATGAATAGGCTACAAGTGCAGTGACATCATCACACTTGTATTACTTTGAGACCTACAAGTCCCTCTGCTGCAGTAGTTTCTCCATTCAAAGGAAGCACCTAATTAAAAAAAATCACAGCATCCTGCGGGGAGACGTTTCAAGTGTGTGGGTATGTGGGGGTGTGATGTGACCATGTTTTATGTGACACTTTAAATATGGGTGTGACATGAAACATGGTCCCAAAGATAAACATAGCCTTTAAGATGTGGCAGAGAGAAATACAGGTGAAAGAGCAATAAGAAAATGCATAAATGCCAGGAGAAGGTGAACAAAGGATATAATGAATACATGTAACCAAAGAGGGTTATATGATGGCTGAGATCATTGTAGACTAGCAGATACCGTGTTTCGATGAAAGATCCATATCATGCATATAGATAAATGACTGGTAAGAGGGTATAGGGTATAAAGTAGGGGTGGGCAACCTCAGCCCTCCAGCTATGGTGAAACTTCAAATCCAATCATGCATTTGGGAGTCATGCCTATGGCTGTCAGTCTTGCAATGCCTCCTGGGACTTGTAGCTCCATGACAGCTGATCTGTCGAGGTTACCTACTCTTGGTATAGAGTAAAGAGGAATGACTGACAGAAGGGTGCACAATGATGAGGAATAATTGCAGAGCAAGGGGCAGAATGGAAATGAATAATTATATATTGTGTTTGAATTAGATAGTCGGTGTAGGGTGAGAGAAATGACTGATAGTAGGGTGCAGAGTGGTGAAGAATGACTGACTGTAGGGTGCAGAGAGGTGAAGAATGACTGATAGTAGGGTGCAGAGTGGTGAAGAATGACTGATAGTAGGGTGCAGAGTGGTGAATAATGACTCATAGTAGGGTGCAAAGTGGTGAAGAATGACTGATAGTAGGGTGCAGAATGGTGAAGAATAACTAATAGTAGGGTGCAGAGTGGTGAAGAACGACTGATAGTAGGGTGCGAAGTGGTGAAGAATGACTGACTCTAGGGTGCAGAGTGGTGCAGAATGACTGACAGTAGAGTGCAGAGAGGTGAAGAATGACTGATAGTAGGGTGCAGAGTGGTGAAGATTGACTGATAGTAGGGTGCAGAGTGGTGAAGAATGACTGATATTAGGGTGCAAAGTGGTGAAGAATGACTGATAGCAGGGTGCAGAGTTGTGAAGAATGACTCATAATAGGATGCAGAGTGATGAAGAATGACTGACAGTAGGGTGCAAAGTGGTGAAGAATGACTGATAGTACGGTGAAGAGTGGTGAAGAATGACTGACAGTAGGGTGCAAAGTGGTGAAGAATGACTGATAGTACGGTGAAGAGTGGTGAAAAATGACTGATAGTAGGGTGCAAAGTGGTGAAGAATAACTGAGAGCAAGATGCAGAACTGAAAGGGATGGGCCTAGAAAGGGGAAAAGAGTTATGTAAACCCAAACTAGATGACACTTAGTTGCTGATTTATCAGTCTTCCACCCAGCATATTGCTGGGTGAATGCTGTTAGCGACACTACCACCACTAGATGGCACCTATGCTCCTTGGTTCTATCAAGTTGAGGTAGTGCCATGCCAATGGCATTCGCCTAGCTATGTGCTGGGTGGAAGATCTATAACTAGCCCCTTAGTTTGCTAAAGCATTGTGGATCATGGACCTTGGTCATTTTGTAAATAAAGTACTTGTGTTTACTCTATTGTCATCCTATGTTGCTTTTTACCTTTAGTGAAAATAATGATTAGTGACGGTATTCTCAGAATTAAGATTGCACACTCATATTAATTATCTTCCACACAGTACAGAGAAAATACATGAGATATATAGATAGGTAATAACACATACCATGCTCTCCTTCTAACAGTTTGCCTGGTCTTGATCAATTCAAAGAAATCAATGGAGCAGCCAAGCCGTGGGTCTACCTTTTGTCAGATGGCCATGCAAATACCTTAGTACACAGTTTAATTAATTCTTTATTTATGCAGCCCTTACATAATATATTCTATACCTTTGCTATGTATAGTATGCAAGACTTTAAACGTCAGATATCAGAAAAATAGCCTCTTTTGGTTTAACGATACATCTGTATCTAGTAGTCACTAGAGATTTTATTTATACTTTTCCAATTGAGCTCCAGGAAACAGTTTGTAGGCAGTTGTCAGTGCCAGGGCAGCCTAGCGGGCTGCAAGATGAAGTGGGTTAACAATTGTATATACTCACTTTTCAGCTGAATTGCTATGTTTATGTGGAATATGTTTTGACTGTTTGGCCTCTATAGTTGTCTCCAGCACCATTTTGGAGAAGTCTGGTGTCCTGATAGGACACAATGGGGGTGATTCACTAACCTAAACACACGCACGCACCAGGTGCGTGTGATTTTTACACAGCAAAGCGTATTTATCAACCAAAAAGTCTCTATAAGCATGTTTCCACTAATGCCATATATGGAAAAATCATGCACATGATGCATATATAATGCTGCTTCACAGTTTAGACAAAAATGGTTAGCTCATGCATTTACATTCCTGCATTCATTAACGCAAGCAACACAACGTAGAGCTAATTTACACAACATCACCTTGCAATTCAGGGCAGGGCTTTGTACAACACACCTGCTGGGTGTGTACACACTACAAAGGTGTTTAGATTCCACCCATAGATCATGCTGGGAGGGAACACACTACAGAGGTGTATACACGTTCGTGGTGTGTTTATAAGGTTAGTAAATCAACCCCAAAATCTCAGGAGATTTGGTCGGCCATTTTGGGTTGGTTTTTATAGATAAGGAAAGCCCATCTACGTTTTGGGCAGAACTCGTGTGGACATAGATAGGGACAGATACGCAGCCTGTGAGGGAAAGTTAGGAGATTCAGGGAGAGTGTTCCGGCCTGTTAGCGATAGATCAGGGTTGCTCCGGAGTCCTACATCGGGAATCCAAGTCGGATGAAAGACTCTCAGTTGCCTGTGGCCGAATCAGAATCACCCCTGTGTGTGCGGAAAAAGTGCATCAGACTCATATATCCCTCCGCTGAACGAATACGGCTGTTGCCGTAATGACCAGCCTTTGCAGATACGCATTGTGTGCTCGGGGTTTATACTGGTGCCATTAAGTGGGAAGTGTCTACTTCATCAAACCACCGTTGATAACGAATGTGACTGTATGGGGTATCTGTGATCTATATGCCTAAAGGAAAACCGATTGCACTACTGTTGTACATATCCTTCTTTGTTACCGCCTCTCCGGCAATAAACGTTACCTTGTTTATAAGACCACTCCGTGTGATTTCCTCTGTGAAGCCGCCACACCCTAACCCCGCTAACAAGTTGAAAACAACTGAAATTCATATTTATGTGTACTGTTTTACCTGCCAAAAAATTAGGAATTCTGTTCAACCGGTCTTGTGATGCACATAGTTCTGCCACACTGTACAGCCAGGAGAATCACTTAGCTATTTCCGGAGTCAGCTTACTGCTTTCTGGGTCACCTAAGATCTCATTAGAAAGAGGTAATGATGCCAATTTATTGGGTAATGAGCACATTGAAAGATCATTTATGAATTAAATAGTATGTGACCTGCCTGGCTGTGCAGTGTGGGAGCGGTATGCAATTCACAAGATTGACAGAACAGAATTATCATCTTTTGGCAGGTTAAACAATACACACACACAGACACATACTGTACTTACACATTTTTCCACCCGTGTACATATCTGTTGCTGTTTCCCTGGGTTCTGCTTTATATAGTAATGCATAAAAAACCTTCAGTCATGGAAGGACAGGAGCATACATGCATTGATAAGAGCATAGGCACGTTTTCGCAGATCCTTTCACTTCTTTTTTCTTTTCACTTTATAAATGAACCCTCCAGAGAGACATGTATATGAACAGAGTGTAGAGATGACCTCTATTAGACTACATTGAAGATAGAAATGATATGGTGAAGGGCATAAGAAGAGCAAGTAGAAATTAATGAACGTCCTTACTTATGTCATCTGTTAATCTTCAGTATCAATTGGATCTGGTAGTTGTCTGATTATCTTGCAAGGAGTGATGGCTAGATAAAGGAGACTGAACAGTTTTTACTTTACTTAAACTCAGTCAATACCAAGATGGCTAAAGCAATGTAATGATCCTGTGGTTGCAAAACAAGGTAATGTGCGTACCATCATTCTATCGTACACCTCAACCACATTTAATGTATTTGTTAAAATCATAGATAGGTTCACTTGCGCCCAATAATAGTGAGCAATATGGCTGGTGTTTGCTGGATTCTAGTATCTTATAGTTTTCTACCTGAACGCATTTCTATGTGACCATCTAAACATATTTGGATGAGTGTTGAATGGGTCCTGATTGGGTCTGAAAATACAATAAATTGGACTAATTCTATTTGCTTCTGCTCCCTTCTGCATTTCATGGTACAACTTAGAGATCTCTGTTCCTATGGGAACTATGAGGTATTGTGACTGCTCAGATAGTTCATGCTCAAATACATTGTTTGGCCAAAAAAAATTCACACACTCTAATATTTCATTGGATCACCTTTAGCTTTTACTACAGCATGTATTCGCCATTGCATCATTTCAATACGTTAATGCAATGTCACAACATTTATTTCCATCCAGAGTTGCATTCATTTTTCTTGTACTGATGATGGGAGAGTCGGACCACTGTGTAGCGTCTTCTCCAGCACAGTCAGTGGGGTTAAGGTCTGGACTCTGTGGTTGCCAATCCATGGCTGAAAACAATGTCTTATGCTCCTTGAACCACTCTTCCACAGTTTGTTTTTGGATGTCGCTGACTTTGGGCACGTGCCCTAGGTGACCAGTCTGAGAAACTTTAAACTTTCTAACAATTATTAATCAGTAATTACAATGGGAATGCACCCCCCATGTAATCAGACAATTAACTGTAAATGACTACCTTTGATCTAGAGTTTAGCAAGCACTGCTACTGTATAAAGCTGAACAGCAGGCAAAAATAGGAATTCATCTTGGCATGAAACTTCTGGGCACCTATGAATTCATTCAAAAAGCATGAGCTGTGTTTTTGAATACTGCTTGTATATTTACCCAATCTCTGTCTTTATATTAACTTCCATAATCCTTTGCACACTGTATATTAGGCCGAGTGGAAGGCTCAGCACCGGGAGCAAGTCAAGCTCTGTTGAACTTTATAGTGCTCTCCTAATATTGTTTTGGACATTGGAGCCTGGAATGGGAGATGTTTAAGCAGCTTACTAAAGAGGAAAGGAAAGAATGAAGTGAGAACTTACCGGTGCTAATGCTTACAAACAGCAAGCTGGAGACAGGGAACAGAGACAGGAAGCTGCAAAGCCGTAGACATTCATAGTGGTGTCACATTTCTGTCTATACAGTAGATTGTAGAAGCATGAATCACAATACAGGCTTTGCAAAGTTCCAGTGTTTTGGCCAGTGTCCTGTTCATTTATGCTTGTTGTATTTCAAATGAATGTTTGGCTGGGGTTCTGCTTTAAAATAAAAATTGTTTGTATATTCAAGTTTAAATGGACATTTTATATAGCGGTAAAAAATAATAAGGTATTCTATGATCATTAAAGTAATTTTTCTTTGTTTCCATTGTCAATTGTTGTAATGGGAATGTAGATGCTAGGGTGGTCATAGATATAGAAGGGTGTTTGGACATGCAGGCATGATCCAATCTCCCTCAGGTATCATTGGGGCATATGCCAGTGCCTGATCTTAACCTTTAACTGTCCTGTATGTGTATGGCCAGCTTAGCTTCATGCTTAAGTTTAAAATAATTACTTGACAAATCTGGTATTTTTATTTTTGTCAGTCAAGTACAGTGTTCGGCCAACGCCAGCCCTTCAGCTGTGGTGCAACTCCAAATCCTGTTAGGCATTGCAAGACTCTGACAGCCACAGGCATGACTCCCAGAGAAAGGTTCATTTGTAGTGTTTTTTTTTTTACCCCTGGTCTAGTATGACTTGAGGTGTTTTTATGTATCTTTTATTTCTTTTGTTTGGCATTTTATATCAGAAACAGTTAGGGATCTAGATTATATCCTGGCAGGGTGTAAAAGCTTGCTTAAAGTTGATAACATTCTATTGCTTTAGCAATCACCATTCCTTCATGCCCGTATTCCCTCAAACATATAGCACTTGGGTATACAATGCCAACCAACTAAAATTATTGAAAGTCTTCCTGTGCTCCATTCTACTTCCTGCTCCTCAATACTGGCCAGTCAGATAACCTATCACAAGTGTTGGGCCAGTAGTCAAGAACGAGCACTAAGCTTTAGTTATGGTGCATATGACTACATTCTCGGGTTAATATCGCAGTATTTGTTGTGTTTTCCATTAACATAACAGGAATCAGAGTAGATCTCAAGATACATTTTTTATGATGTCGGTTAGAGCAGCAGAGGTTAGATGCGCAGGCTTTTATTGTTTCTCTGCTCCCATTTGGAAGATTTGCTTCCACTTCCTGACCCAGTGATACAACAGGGAAACAATAAAGGAACTCTTTAAATGGGACAGCCAGCAATATAAAAATGACAATACTAAATCTTCTCCTCACTACTAATAAACGTGCTTTTATTGTTGTCTGTGTTGCTGTTGAAGAAGATTTCCCTTCTTTCTGTATCGGTTACATAGACAGCACTGAAAACCTTGTGATAGTGTCCTTGGCCACCAGGACTCCATACAGCGTTGAGACCTTGCAAGATGGCGGTGCTCGTAGTGATGACACTGGTGGTGCAATGTAAAACAATGCATATCAGATACAGTGACATAATGACGCCATGAGGAAGGGACCTTGTGTGGCCCTGAAACGTTGGCTGTGTATGACAAACAGTGACAATGATTCAGTACATTGAAGTAGAATCAATGATTCATTGCATGTGTGCTGGTGACTATCTGATCTGCATTGGAGTTTTACATGGTGCCATCCATGTCATCACTCCAAGCACCATCATCTTGCAAGGTCCTAACGCTGTATGGAGCGCAGATGGCTAATGACACTATCACAAGGTTTTTAATACTGAATCGTCGTCACTGTTTGTCATACACAGCCAACGTTTTAGGGCCATGCAAGGTCCCTTCCTCAGGGTGTCACTATGTCACCCAGAGGAAGGCACCCTGTGTGACCCTAAAACGTTGGCTGTATATGACAAATGGTGATGATAATTCAATAAATTGAAGTAGGATTAGTGATTCATTGCATGTGTGCTGATGATTATCTGATCAGCAGTAAAAACCTGACGCAGGTTCTATCCCTTCTGCATTCTGTTCAAAACAAAAACATGTTTTGTAAAACAACCTTTATAAATGTAGGCCTGCATTACTGCTCCCCTTCTCCTTTCTTCCTCTTCTTTTTTCATCCCCCTCTATGCCAGTGTTCAGTATGCCAGTGTTCAGTATCCATCTCTCTGCCCTTTTTTTCATTTTCCCTTTGACTTTGCTTCCTGTATCTATCACATGCACATCTTCCATCTCAGTTTTCCTTTTTCTGAGGTAAAAACTGCTAACTAGAATCACTAATTCTATGCTTGCCTTGAACAGAACCCCCTCACCCCCACCCCTCCTGACACCATATTTAACTAAGGTGTTGGCGGCACTTCGTTAGAATTGTTATATTTTATTTTTAGTCTTCGAGATGCGTGTGCTCTTAGAATTCGAGCTTTAGTAGTGTTTCATTTTCCAGCTTGCAGAGATGTAATTGCTAAATTCTTTTTAGAGGAAATGGATTATCTGCTTGGGACAGTTATAATATATAATGTTAATCGTTTCTGTCCATTTAAATTATATGAGAGAAGCTAAACTCTTAAAGGAGATGTCACGTACCTGAGTTGAGACTGTAATTGTGAGGAGGCCTTCCTCGCACCTCGGGTCTTGAGGCCTCTGGGGATTCGTACAGACACCGAGTGGCACGAGTGCCAGTGGTGAGGAGCACCGTGCAAGCTGAAATCCATGTACAAGAGTCAAGGTCAGTTCCAATCGGGCAAACGAAGTACAGAAGGGTTAAGCAGAAGAAAAGTCCAATACACGAATCCGAGGTCAAGGGCAGGCAGCAGGCAAGAGTAGTCACGATAATTCCGGGTCAGAACAAGTCAAACAGGATATCACAGAAGCACAGGAACAAGGAGAGGCTGACGATAATCCAGCAATTTGGTAGTGTCCAGTGCTTATATAAGGGAAGTAATGATTAAGTTAGGTCGCTTCCTGTGCGCCTCCTTGGCGCGTTCCGCTTTGCTGGATTGACTTGTCTGCGCAAGCGCGGGTTGGCGCGATGACCCGCCCTTGGCGCATGCGCAGTTAGCGAGGAACTCTTCAGGTTAGTGCGGTGACGCGCCCTTGGCGCATGTGCAGTTAGCACGGAACTCTTACAGGAGAACTCAATTCCCATCATACCTCTGCCTCTTGAAGTCATTCCTGTGACTGTCAAAGTCTTGCAATGCCTTATGGCATTAGTAGTTTTACCACAGCTGGAGTGCGAAGGTTGGCTACCCCTGCCAGCATTGCACCAAAATGCAAAGTCTACCTATTAGATTGTGTATTTAAAATCAAGTTAAAATGCCACATTATACCTTTCGGAAAAACACCTGCGGAGAAAAGTTAAAAGTATATCTACCCTATGCCAGATCCTTAATATGCTAAGGATACTAAATTTCATAAAATATGCTTCTGCACTGTGCTTGAGTGCCTTCTCACAAGATTTGGGTATCTCAGCATTTCCAAGTTGTTGCTGGAAGGATTGTGACATCACCTTCTCCTGTGCTAAAACTACTATTTAATATGTGGACTATGCATTTTGGTACCAGGTCTGCTTTAAAGGTTTCTTGCTTTAGTTTACCTGTAGAACTTTGGTGAACCTTTGCTGTTCTATGTTTGAGGATCAACCTGCTGTGTCTCTTCTTGCCTTGTCCTGATGTTGTGTAGTTTGTTTTATCTTCTTAATAATCAATGTATCAATCCAAATATGGGGAGGGAATGAACTGTACAAGAAACTGTGTACATGTTATTGTTACTGAACTCTAGTAGTTAAAATGTGTTTCTGTTGTTAAAGGGTAATTCCAGTTTAAAAATATAAAAATGAAAACATCTCTAAAAATGAATATAGCATATACTGTATTATTGTGGCAGAAGCCATTTTGTATTTCAATGTTTTTAAAAAATACCTTTCTACTTAAAACCGTAGCTGCTGTAATGCTCTAAATCTGTCAAAAAAATCAATGCAATATTGAGGTGTGGAGGCTGTGTAGGGAACGCCCCCAGAAATGTCACTTCCTGTTTCTGTGATTGGCTGACTGATTTTCCTAGAACTCTGCACTAAGATACAAGTATAATTTTTGGCATCACTTGCAACAGGAATTACATTTTTTGGTGAGTAGTATCCTAAGGGTTAAGGTTACTACTAAAGGAATGCAGACACTGCACCTTTCCTGATTACGATACCGAAAGTCCACCAGCTGGCTATAATGAACCCAGATCCTCCCATTCAGGACTCAGTTTGGAAAGGACATGCTGCAACATCTTTTGCTTCAGAACAGAAACAGATAGGAAACTGTAACAAAGTTTGTTAAAACCCTTGCTATGTACATTGATCACCCAGAGGGGACTCTTTAAACTTCTTCTAATCAGTGGGAACTGGCCCTTTAGGAGTTTGTAACAGTGGGGGCCTTACAAGGGCTTCTAAATCATGTGATCACTGTAATTGGCTACCACAATGACCATATGATTAGGAGCCCATCCCACAGGTTTCCTACCATAATCAGTGCCCTGGATCTGTCAGTGACGGTGCAGTCACAATGCTAGGGGTGAGTGAGTGCGCTTCCAGCACAAAACAGCGATGCCGGCTATATGCAGGGGTTAAAAAGATCCAGCACCAATATACGCTATGTCTTTTTGAGAATGTTATAAAACTAAAATTATTTTCATATATAAATGAAAACTGAATATTTTTCATAATGAGCAACTATTGACTGTAATAACATTAAATGACCACTTAATGGATATCTAAACTCAAGAACAAAAATGTTATATATTGCAGTTTACCAGTACTTAGATGTGGTGGCTGCATTCATTTTCTTTTTTTTTCATGCTAAAAACATTTTCAGCAAGCACAGAAAATACCTGTTGATCTTACCAGAAATGTAGTGCCCTTGCCACTTCCTGTGAGCTGAAGCGAAAGGACAACTAATCCCATCTCCGACTATGCAATAGAGAGGAAGACATGTTTGAAGTCTGGCCCGTGGCTCCCCCTATAGCGTAGTGAGCAATGTCACTGCAGGATAGGGAGTGTGTTATTCACAGGGTTACCAGGTAAAGGAAGCATAGCCTGAAGAAAGAAAACAAATGCATCCACCTCATCTAAGAACTGTTAGGCTGAAATGTATCAAGTTTTTTTGTTTTTGGGTGTAATAGCCCAAGTGGCCCTCTCTTGGTTGACATTGGCCCATATTTCGTAGCCAGTACCTCTGTCATTGCGATATATAAGAACCTGTGTGACAGATTGCATTGACTGTTGTCACGCTGTGTCATTCAGAAGTGCAGGAACCACTAACATGTTCAGTGAAGTATGTTTGAGCTTGGTAACATATCTTTGTGTCAGCTGAAGTGATTATCTCTGACTTGCTGCACAGCATATTATTATCATCTATTTTCAAGGTGCCAGCACAATCTACACCTAAGCTGGTGTCTACAGAGATATGAAGCTTTCGCGTAAGTTTAGGGCCTTGTACATGCTCGATAGGCTGCAGCCTGGATTTTTACATCTATACACATTATTAAAAAAGCTGATATAATGTTCTCAGATGACTGGCGGACAGACTGACTGATATTTTATGACAGTGGTGATAATGACTTATCCAGAGACTCGAAGGATACAATCATGGATACTCACAGATATATTTTTTTTGCGGTTCAGTTATCTCTGTTTTCTTATTATTTTTTTATATTTTACATTACATACATAAATATTCACTGCGAACAAAATTTAAAATCAAATCTCGGGGAGAACAGTCTACCTGATGCATAGTTTAGTTTCTCATTCCAGGCATTGCTATAGTGCACACATTCATCCCAATTTCATTTATCTGGATCTGGAGATCCTGGAACAGAGCCGCTGGTAATGCTGGAATATCCTTTTTGCTACCTTGGACACATAGAATGCCTGATGCAAAGACGTGCTTATACTAAGATGTTAATTACCTGCACCAATCATATTTAAATCTGCCTTAGGGGTTTAACTGTTTATGGTGATGCAGAAATCGCAAAGGAAGTTACAAAGTACAGTCTGTAGGAAATACACTTTGTGATGATTACACTCAGATCTCACCGCTGTGACGAGAATGTGATGCAGTACACACATAGCAGCAACCTGTACAGTACTTTTCCTGCGCTGGGGCATCAAACAAAACACCAGCAGGCTGAGAGAGATTGTCACTGAGGCAGGTTACACTTTACACAAACGCACATGCACACACACACACGGTAGCTGCAACCAAGTGATTTAGTGGAAACATAAACCATTCACAGAATCTGCTGTTGTAGTTTTGACCTTTTAATATAAATATTTGCATCGCTTGCTGCCACGGCCAGAAAGGATTGTAACAGAGTTTACAAGAGGGTATCTTCTTCTAGGCAAGAACTATTTAATTTCTAGTTAGAGCATTCAGATATTTAACTTAATGATTTTTAAATATCATTTTATTGAAAATATGATATTTACAGAAGAGACGTTATAAAACAGATATAAGCAACAGTAAACGTGATTACAAGTGAAAAATACTTAAAGGAGAACTATGAGGTGAGTGATTTCCACTCATCCTCATAGTTAGAGCTGACCTGTGCTGTCACGGGTCAGCTATATCGATCGGGAACTGAGCAGAAACATGCAGTGAATCCGCTCACTTCCCGATCGTCTCCCTGCAGTAAACGATGACTGTCAGTCACCGCTCCCCGCAGGGGGAGGGCACAGCTGGCTCTACCTTTAGATAGGCAGAGCCAGCTGTCACTCACGCAGCTGGGTGGATCTTGACAGTATTGTCGGGATCTGTCCTGTCTTTGGTGCTCCCAGTATATCTCTAGCTGCCCACTACAGACATGAGATTTAAATCTGATGTTTTTTTCATCGACTTACAAAATTTTAAACCGTGAAAATGGCCCTGTAGCTATTACAACTCCTCAATTCCCCCCAACACAGTCTGGGGTTCATCAGACATCATTGTACTCACACACTACTACTACCATGCTACTGACCCTTTATAGAGCTGTGTGTTTATTCTTCAGGGAATTATACAGAATTCAAATTAAGTTAGAAAAGAGTCACTGAGTTACAAGATTTTGCTAGTGGAAAAATCATAAATTTAGTTTGGTGATATCATATTTGTACAAAATAAATTCTGATTTCTATGAGTTTCTGTACTTTTACATTATTTTCTGCTTTATTGCATAAACTCTTAAAGTACAATTAAATCTTCGGGGTTCTTTGCATTTATCTACTGCCGAGCAAGCAGTAGATATATGCAAAAACATTTTTTTAAAAGTTACGAAAAAGGTAATTACTTACCTGTGTCTCTGCCGCGCGCTCCCGTCCGAAGTTTTGAAGATTTTCAGTGCTGGATCAGAGACCGGCACCAGCGCTGGAGGGGACTGCTGAAAACTACTGGAAAAAATAAGATGATGAGATCAAGAGACATCATTTAAGGTAAGTCCTTACACCAGCATTGGGGGTGGGGGGCGGGGGTGAATAAATATGACTTTAATGTCACTTTAAATTTTGTTTTGAGATGGTAAAATTATAGAGGCTGTAGAGGAAATGTGAAGACGTGGAAAGGTTAGTGTAGAACATATCAGGTATGAGGACCCCTGGTGCGGGAAGATGAGTTTACATATTGTAATTATGGTTTCTGTGTTTTGGTCTTTTGGGGAAAGCTTTAAAGGATGTGTTTAAAATGCCATCCAGCCTGTCCGCTTAATGAACAGTACAGGTGGCACTAAGAGGCTGTGTCTGAGCATCTTTCAACCATAATTACATTCTCTGCTTTGTATTTAGTATGTTTGCTGAAGACTTGAGATATTCGAAAATGCAGCTGTAATATTTTGTTCTTTCTCTGTGCAATACTACTACATTGAAAGTGATATTAAAGTCAAAAGTGTTTTAACCTATATGAAATGCTAATGAATTCCCTATCACAGCTCTAGAAAAATTACCTAACCTGGCCATTTGGAAATTTGAGCTTTTGATAACCACAGCTGGCTTCTGATCGAATGGAAATGTGTAATACTACTTTCAAATTACAAAAATGTCTTGTGTAGCAGGTAGATATCTCATATCAGTCACTTTAAAGGACCTTCAGCTGTAGTGGAATGGCATTGCAAGACTCCCAGAGGCAGAGGCATGTTAGGATTTGTAGTTAAAGCACAGCTGGAGGACCAGAATACTTCCCTCTAGTGGGCGGTGAGTACAGGCTTCTCTGTCTTCGTCAGCTCTGGGCGTTGTTGCTATCTAAAACTTACAGGTGCTTCCCTGTCTTAGTGAGCTCCAGGCACTGTTGCTATCTAACACTTTCCACATCCACTGCTGGGCGCTGAGTTTCCTCCTAACGGCCACTACATGACTGCAGGACACAGCAGCAGGTGGGAGGGACCCTGGCACCCAGCAGGAAACATGTTGGCTAACACAACCAGAAGTGTCAGATAGCAGAGGTGTCCAGACACTCACTGCCCATCAGAGTGGTAAGTGTTCAGTTTCTTCTATGGGAGAACTATCTGCACTTTTTAGAGACATGACAGGGTCTCTTTAAATAAATCCTTATATTGCTGACTGAACTTTATAACATTGACCCTACCTCTATATACACAAGCTTATAAACCATGGGCTGCCCCCACATATCTCAACGTGATTTGGGGCAAATAGGTTAATTCTCTCTGTACTGTTAATGCTGACTCTGATTGTAACTCCTTCAAGACTAATTTTTCCAGAGAGATTATTTTCTTTTAAGATTATTCTTTTCTAATCTCTTTGGAAATTACTGGCATGGTAATTTGATTCTAGTTCCCGCTAGCCAGTTCCTCCTCTCCTCCTCTCCTCCTCTCTCTTTCTCTTTTATTTTCATTCTCATTTATTTTGACGTTAAAAATTAAATTTTCATTTTTTTTCCAGTATAGATATACTGTCAAAATATAAAAAAAGGCTTACTATGAAAGAAAACTTATGACTAAGAAGGCCATACCAGAAAAGGCTGCAGATCCCCCTTCCAAAAATGATTATGTGATCTGCAGGATGATTTACTACTTTTGTTAAATTCCCACAGGGCTAACACTGAGAATTAGGCTGACGATTCACAGCAATGGGTTTTGTCAAGCTTCGAAAATAGACTTTGAAAATGATCAGAGATTTCCAGTGTGTAGATGCTGGGAAGTGGGAATCTCATGTGTCAGTGAAGCTAGCAGTTGGGTTGTTTAGAAACACAGCTCTGTAGAATGGGAACTCTGTCAATTCTGATGAAGCTAGGGGAGCCTTATCTTGCAATTCAGCGAAGGAACTCAGATCTCAGGATGCTGGAAGCACAATGCTTACATGTGAAGATCTCAAGGGGCCTGGAGAGGGGCATGATCTCAGGAGGCTGCATTAAGTGTTTTCCCCTGTCTGTGATTTTCATATAAATAAATATTTGTTGGAAAGATGCCTGGAACTGAGATTAATTACAGAGACAGATTAGTATGAATTTGCACTGTATGCCGGAGCTAAGTAGCAGACGTTGTTGCGATTGGAAAACGCAACGTGTGTCTATTCCACATGCACTGCAAATGGCTTTTTATTCTTTGCATACCTTCAATCTCTTTTTCTCTCCATTCTTCTCACGGTGGACAGATACATCTATCTTCCTTTACTTTCTGGAACCCTGGCACATGTGACTAGGACATGTGGCCATGCACATCATCTCAGGGGAGGAAAATGCCTCGGGAGATTACAGATGAGATTTTCATATAATAGGACCAGGAAGTGGAAAAACAATAATGTTAAGTAACAGCAAAATATGTTTATTTAACTAATGATTGTAAGTTGGTTTCATATCAGCATGCAGAGCTGCATACTGATGTAATTTTAGTGAAAGGGGGTAAAGGTTTCTTTAAACTTATTTGCTGCCATAAAATAGTGTAACTAAGATATTACTACCGTCATGATCAATCTGCTAGCCTTTAGCTGGCAAAGAATGAAAAGCTCCTTCAAGCCCTGACAGCTACCAGTGACCTTTTGTAGTTTTGGTGCATTTTATTATAGAGAGCTGCATTTAAAACTGTATTACAATATATTTGAGTATTTTGACTTTTGACAAAGACACCACGGAAGTGTGCTGAGTAACTGCACTCTGTTAGGCTAGCACAGAGGACTGATTGCATTTTGCTGAATTATTTGAGAATGTGTTCTGCCTGGCTGCTGGTGTACAAAAGAACAATACTGGGAGAACCAATAGAACACTGTTTTGTAACCTCCCTTTGTGCATGCAGCAAAGCTACCACTGTATTGAAGGCTGGCCACCAGCACCATGGAAAGGATAACACTAATCCAGGGCGGGCAGCATCCAGGACCTCCCTAAGCATGCACAAGAGGACAAAAGTCCACCTCCATCTGTACCTTCTCCACCTCCACTGCCATGCTGCTGAAGCCACACTGTGGTGATGAATATAGGGTATAGGTTGATAAGTGCTGGGTTATAGTATGCCCTGATAGGTAGAAGCAGGTGGGCCAAACATTATTTTTGCTCAACAGTCATGGTTCAGCAGGCTGAACTGTACTGTATTAAAGGAGAACTATGAGGTGAGTGTTTTTCACTCACCTCATAGTTCTAGCCGACCTGTGACAATGAGACTGTCACAGGTCGGCTCAGTAGATCGGGAGGTGAGCGAACACATAACGGCGTTCGCTCACCTCTCGATCCTGTCACGGCTCTCTGCGGTGACAGGGGATTCCCCCCGCTCCGATCCGCCAGCGCTGACTGGCGGAACGGACGGGGGAGGGGGCGGGTACAGCTGGCTCTGCCTCTAGATAGGCAGAGCCAGCTGTCAGTCACGCAGCTGGACGGATCCCGGCACAATTGTCAAGATCCGCTTCAGCTGCGGCATCTCAGTATACCGCGAGCAGCAGCTTGCGGTATACTATGGGGTCTCAATATACCGCGAGCTACAGCTTGCGGTATACTGAGCCTAGGGTGACGGGAGGACGCTAGTTTGTGTCCTCCCATTACCCTAAGGAGAACTATGGGGAAAAGTCTTAACCCCATAGTTCTCCTTTAAGGACACATAACAGAAGGAGTTGATATACTAAAGGAGTAGAGAATGTGAACAGTACTTGCCCTCATTCTCTAAGGTAAGTAAGCATTTATTTTGCAGTGTTAAAATCCTGTTCTCCTTTAGTTAGTGGAACTATCTTATATAGATACTTATATCAGTCCAGTTTGGCTCAATGTAAGTATTCATATCTGATATCCAGTGGGCTGCTGGGAGTATGTGAAAATCACTGCAGTAGTCCGCACAACATGCTGTGATAGCTGGTCTCTTTTGTTTGCGGCTCCAGCTGCTTCCGCTTGGCGATTCAGGAAAGTAGGGGGGTGGGAGGGGGTTGTAATGTGACCTGAATATGGGTGTAACATAAAACATGGACCAAAAGGTAAACTTAGCCTTTAAAACTTGTCACTATAAGTGAGAAATAACTTAAACCAAGGTTTGTGATTAGAGCATTATCATTGTACCAGAAATGATGAGGTACAGTTTAAACAGCATGGCTCAACATAGATTTGAATGATCATAGCCCCCCTTCTACCCTTTTTCTTTGTCATAAGTCAAGGGGAGAGAGCTATTGTAATTCAATTTTTGTCACAAAACAGGACAGCAGGGGAGACATGTTATGCTTTTCTGTTAAGCAAATAAATATTTCAGACTTGGCACTAAACACGGAAAAGCTAGCATAAATAAGTAGATTCAAGGATCTGGCATAGCATATAGTGCATATAACACTTCTTAGGCCAAGGAACTTAGAATAACATTATGGTAATCATTTTAGTGATGTGGTTAGAGTTTCAGAAAGTGCAGAATTAATTTACAAACAATTGTTGGCAAACTAACAAAGAACCTAATTTGTTTTGAATGATACATTTTTTTCTTCAAGGCTTGTAAACTTGTAATGCAGAAAAAAGTAGGAGGCTAGAAATTTGGACAGTTATTTGGCAAAAACTTCCAGTTTTCTGCTTTTCATTCTTGCGTTACAAACCGCGTAGTTGATTTTCCTGTCTAAACCACATTTATGCACAAGGAAGTTTACTTATTTTTTCTCCCAATTTGTTCTTCAGTTTAGAAGTGATCTCATTTCACATTAATATTCCTCTGACATGTTTAATACATCTGTGTATGTAATTCATCTGTAATATCATTAAAGTGGTCCTTTACCCCATTTACTAAAAGTCAGCAGCTCTGCATGCTAATATAAAATCATTTTACATTCTTTAGCTAAACAAACATACTTTTATTTTATTTACAATTTCTTTTTTTCCACTTCCTGTTCCACTTTGGCATAAATAATGTAATCTGTGCCCAAGGATTGCATCCTGGGAAGGTTGCATCATCAGAGCATTGCTGGGAAATCTCATCTGTAATCTCATGTGATCTCAGGGAAAGGCATTTTCCTCCCCTGAGATGATGTGCATGGTCACATGTCCTAGTCACATGTCCCAGAGTTCCAGGAAGTAAAGGAAGATATAGCAATCTGCCCTTAGTTAAAATGGCCACTGTCAGAAGACTGGGGAAGAAAAGAAAAATAATAAAAAGCCTGCAATTCTCTAGAAGTGTCTGTTTGTAGATTGTCATTACAAACATTTCTAAAGGTGCCTTTGTTGTCATTTTGAAGATATGGGTAAAGTTTCTCTTTAACATAATCTGTAGAGCTTATATTGAGATGTGATTTATAAATAAAAGCTTACAAATCTTCCAGATCTTGAGCACCTTCAGCAGTACATATTGTTTCCTTATTTAAGTCCTGTACAGATTTTGATCTAACACAATAAAGTGTGAGTTAAAAATTGTAAGCATCAGGAAATTCTGCGGTTATGAAATCTGAGGCCATCGATGGACAAGAGCAAGGAATGCTGCCAGTCTTTTTTTCCTTGCCAGAAAATCAGACCATTGCCAAGCCTTGGAGGTCACCTCTATAGATTTAGAAGAATTCTTGTACAGGGATATCATAGCAAACAAATAAACTTTCAATGGGATTTTAAAGGGATTTCAAAGAAAATGAAAACCTTGATTACCTTGGACACTGCCCTAGTAACATATATAATCCCCCACATTCCCTTTGTAAACTATCACTGGACCTCCTATCCTCCTGTTTGCAATGTTTGGTATATTGAAGTGGACTATAAAAATACATAAACTGAACACAATAGTTAAGCACAGGAAAACGTTATAATTAAGAATGATAAATTAGGCGTATGGCTAGAATGTCAATCCCCGACTAGTAGAACATAACTATTTTTTAATCTCACTCTAGGACAATATACTATACAGTAACCAAATATTACATAATACTTTGGCTCATTTTGTTTCTTTGCTAAAGGGAGAGAAGGGATACAGAGATATTGGATAAGCTTATCTGTCCCTCACTTCTGGCTATCATATACTTACGTATAGCGGTGTATTTATCACTGATTCACTGGTAAAATTTGTCCAGTGAAAAATCAGGAATAGTGGCCCTAGTAAGATTCACCCAGCATCCTATGTATTATATGAAATTAGCTAGGCGAATCTTCTTAGTGATGTTTTTAGTTAGTACGTTCATTTGATGACATGCTCTCCATGGTGCTGAAATAAGTGTTTGTTATACATTCTCAGCACTGGGAAGGTTACCGTCTTTTTAAAAAATTACGATTGTTAAAAAACAAATAATTGATTGCAATATTTGTACTAAGTCAAAAAAGGGGCATGTCTTTTCAGGCACCTCCGCTATGATTGCACTGCCCATATTTAGAGCTAATACATTTTTGCATACTTTTGTTCATACAAAAATGTAAAAAAGCAAGACAGCACTTTGGATCCCTGATGCTCAACCTGCAGCCCCTTTAGTACTTAATGTGTGGCCCTCAGAGCTTTGGTCTTTAAAGAACTCCAAAAAATCTAGAAAATAACATTTGCAGTGGGACTACCCTTACGCTGCAAGTGTTAACTGCTGGTTTTAGTCCAGGGGCTAAAATAAATAAAATATACCTACCTGATCCTCAGTGCCACTTGGCTGCTAGTCTGGTCCCCCACAGCTTCATTAGAGCGGAGGGGAGAAGTGTCACCACTACAGGACTGAGGATACGTTGATTATATTTTCTTTATTTTAGCCCCTGGACTAAACCCAGCAGCGGCGCAGTGCCAGGGTAGCCCCTCTGCAAGGGGCTGCAACTGTAAATTGTTAGATTTCCTGGAGTTCCTCTTTAATGGCAGTAAACTCTAGCAGTTTCAAGTAATGTGTTCCCAGTTTCTGACTGTCTCCTGCAGCATGCCTCCAGCCTCTAACTAGAACAGTTTCATGTCTGCAGTCTCTGCCAATCTACTGTAGAATTACATGCACTGAATATTATGTGCTTTCCCTTGGTAGTGTCAGGGGCCACAGTTAAAGCCCCCTATATCTCACAAGTTGACTACCAGCTCTTTTGTTGCTTTAGAATGACACAGGTCTCACTGATGGATTTGCCTTTTAGATAGTGTTGAAAAGAACCGATGGACTGTTGACTGATTTCCCTGGGCCGGATTAGAAACCTCCTTTTATAAAACTGGCTCAACTAAACATTATTTTCTACTGATGGTCACATAACATATTTTTTTTCAGCTAAACCCCTCTCAGGCAAAATCATTTTTCTTACTGAAAATACATATTGAAAATGACCGTCTGTACTTCAAGTAAATCATCCAATTGAAGCCAAATGTCAGTGTGGCAAAGAAATGTTCATCTGATCCTTGTGGACTATTCTATGTGAATTGCAGCCTGAAATGAGTAAATGCTCATAGTACAAGGCCACATATTACAATAATTATATAAACTGCATTTTAGATTCAATATTTTTTATTGAGCAAAGTTTTTCAAGAAAGTTACAAAACCAATACGGAGATATTACATTCAATAGGTATACATTGCGCAGGATATACACATTCTTTGAACTTATGTTCTGACATGTTGTTTATACATCTCCAGTATTATCATAACAGGAAATAGCTTGAGGGAAAAAAGAGAACAACGAGAAGAAAAGACAGCAGAGGAAGATAAGCGGGAAAAAGGGTTATAAACTCTATTTTAAGGAAGACTGAAAGAAAAAAACTTTTTGGTGTATCATTACTTCCTACTGCAGAAATTTGACTACTACTTCTTCTACAGAAATGTGAATTTTGTTTTTGATTTGTGTGCCCCTTCTCCGCCTCAAACCTCACAGTGCTTTGAGAGATTACCTCAGAGCCAAACAAATCCCAGGGACCAGGTTACCAATCCTCCTGAAAGTTACAGCTGGCACCTAACTTTGAAGGGAATCTCCAGTTGTCCTCAATGGAGCTGGCTCCTAAAATAATCCTGCTGGCTCTTGGATTGGACAGGCTGGATTTCCTAGTTAATTTGTACTACCCTGGCTTACCTGCTTTGTCCTTGCATAACCTTTTATGCCAACCCATTGTGTTCTGCTTGGATGGGCATAGACTGAATGTAGCTTGTGGAGTGTTAAGTACTGGAGAGCTGCTAGTTTGTGCTTGGAAGGAAAGTAGGTGTAATTGTTTATATATAATGCATACACTACTTTAAAAATTGTGACATGTTCTGTAATGATTTTACACTTTTTATTTTTTTTTATGCATTCCACGTATTTTGTATCCCCCTTACAGTACTTTCCAATTCTTATTCTTTTGTAAGCAAACTGCTTTTATCACCTTTATTTTTTCTGCTTGAATTTCCCTTGTAAACGTTTTCATGTTAATGGAAATTGAAGTATGTTTTTCTGGTGCATCTTTCAAAGTTTACAATGGAACAAAGTTGAGAGTTGGAAGTTTTTTAGGCGTTACTTTTTAAGAAAATGGACAATTGTAAAACTAAACATTTCCAGTTCGGTATGTTTGTTTGGTTTTAGGACCTGTCATTGATAAGTGACATCTTAGCCCTTTTGTCAAATATGTGGTCTGTTTTGCAGATTTAATAATACCACGTGTATGTAAAAAATAATAATCATAATAATGATGATAATAATAATAATAATCATGCTCTTGGTCTTGTTTATAACATAGCCCTCACTGGCTCATTTTGTACCCGTCCAAAGTAGAGACTTTCTAACCTTGTAACATTTATTAATTATATCTTTTATATCATTCTCTACTGTGTTGGAGGGCCAGACCCCTGTCACCCAAATTGAAGACAGCTCTGTTGTTTCCTAAAGGGTAAGCTTTCTGGAGGGCAAAAAAAAAGAAAAGACTGGAAAAAGTTTTAATCTGATTAATAAATTATGAGTACACAGGAAGTCATTAAAAACCTTTCTATGCTATTAAACAAATTATGGAGGGTGAAGAAGGCAGGGTTGTGGTTATGTCAATGTGTATGCATAAAATGATTGAAAGTTCCTCTGTCATAACATTTTGCTGACTGTCTGTCAGGGCCTCCCAGCATCACCAGAACATGTAATATCACTGTTGTGTGTGGTTGTCCACCAGATACTTCCCTTTCCTTCTATAATACCAAAACATGCTGAGGTTAATAGGCTTCCAGTCAAACTAGCCCTATTGTGTGTGGCTCTATGACTATGGCAGGGGCATTAGAGTGTGATTTTCATTAGGGGTAGGAATTGGTATGAATCTGCTGGATAAAATGCTGTTTCCATACAAATAAATAAAAGAAATACAAATATGCAGATGTCTAGTCTAAATGATACAAAATACGCTTTTCTGCAATCTGAGTAAGGGTGTTTCATACATGTACAACTTTACGCTTAACTTAATTTCTCCATTGCCTGTTTCTATTGTAAATGTTCTTACAGGTCCCTTTTCGTTGGGCACTACTGGAATGTTGCATACTACTTAGTGTTTTCTATTGCTATTGATTCATAAGGTCTAATGGTTTATAAGTTTATCAATTTGTTTAATTTAATGGCTACATGTGAGAGCCATGTGGGTATAGTTAAGAGTTAATTGATTTACACTGGTTCATCCTGTATCTTATCCTTTTGAGTCCTGTGTTGTCATTATTTAATATCTTCTCTGAAATATATAGTCTTTACTGCAATAAACGGTCTACATTTTATGGTTTATGCTATTGAGGTTAACTTATCTAGTATGGATCTTGGCACAGGTATCCTAATTCAAATACCATATAAAGCTGATGGTTTTTCATTGCTTCATATTGTTATACATTTGGAGAGTGATATTTCTTATTAGTTTTCATGCTGTAGAAAGGGGACAGCAAGAATAAAACAGGTGACCTGGTGTGAATATATATTAGAAACAAAATGGGACAGATTTTGTTTTATGAAATTGCAATGATTGTTCTTTATTTTCCAATTTATTTGCCCACTCTAAATCTCTACAGTTGATACGATGAAGGATCTGTGCAGGAAGTTGGCAATTATGTGTTTCTATAGGGGCTCATTACCATGGATACAAATACAAGCCAGTTGGAACGCATTGTAAAATAAGCCTCTATTTACGATGCACAGGAGCCCTAACTGCGGC
Organism: Nanorana parkeri; assembly: GCF_000935625.1. Taxonomy (NCBI): domain Eukaryota; kingdom Metazoa; phylum Chordata; class Amphibia; order Anura; family Dicroglossidae; genus Nanorana; species Nanorana parkeri. The sequence goes on from NW_017307289.1 coordinate 138,934, forward strand.
ATTTTTGTGTCCATAAGATTGTGTTCGGGTATATGCAAATACAGCTGTTTGCTTGCGCACATGCCTTGACATACGACTTACACTCATGCGCCTGCATGTCTACACTGGTACTTGCGTTTACACAGGCAAGCGCACTTATCCTACAATCTTATGGACACAAAAACATTCCCGGGTGCCATCAATAAAGGGGTATTTTACACTGTATGTCCATATGCCTGTATCTGTTTCCGTAGGAATGAGCCCTAAATCACGCAATCAATACAATGCTAATAGAAATGTATTTATGTTTGTGCTTCCTAAAAGTCTGTCCCCAAAAAATGTTTTCTTTGAAATCCTGCAAAAACAGGATCCCCCACCAGTGTTACACTTTTAATGCTTGTTCACTTCATGTCACATGAGCTGTTTTTTCTTTACACCATTGCACAAGTATGGTATAAACAGGGCACATAGAAAACAATTGTTTTCCTGTCCTCACCATACCCGTGCAGTCCTCAGGGTCCAGATGCCCATTATGTCTAAATGCTTATGAGAGCACCATGTTCAAATAGAACATGGTTTTGTCCAAAGTGCCTACCAGAGTCCACAGCTGCAGACACCTTTTGGTTTATGCTGTCACTCCTTTTGTTCCCCTTAATGCCATACTATAGTGGACTGCCACTCCATGCGACCAACGCCCTACAAATCAGGATGGCACACTAAATGTGTTTCCATAGTGATCCTGGCCTGCTCGGTCATGCTATCCACTGTGGAACCACCAGACTGGTGACTTGTGATTTCCACCTATGTGCGCTCCCCTCCTGCACACCTCCCAGTTTGTGAATCACTGGATTAAGAGTTGTTGGGTTGGTTTTTATCTGCCCTTCAGCTATCACAACGCTATTAGCTGTTCAACTGATAGTAAATAGTGTTACATCTGGTTTTGGTGAAGGATATGGTCCAATAGAAATTTCACATTGTTGTTATCCTAAAGCAGTTTAATCTATGGGAATGGATTTACAGGTCATCAGTGGCAGAAGTTTATTACATTATGCAAGACATATATGTATATAGTAAATCTTATCAACGCTACACAATTCTCAGGCACTATATAGCCACAATGGCAAACAATTTAGACTGATGCCTAACATGTAAGTTTTATATGCTCCTTAAGTATTACATTGTTTTGTCAATAATAATGAGATGTTGTGGGGCCTGGGGGAGATAACTATACTATACTCCTAACAAATCATTTTGACCACAGTTCAGTTGGCAACCTCTGTTAGAAGGTAAGGCACAACAATTAGGCTTTTATATTTTTCTGTACAGGGGAGAATTGTATTTGCGCTATGTTCTTTTGTGTACCAGGCTTTGTTTATTTTAAATACTTTTTTTTGTTTTTGCTTAAAGATCTACACCTTTTTCAATTATATAAGAAAATGCTTTGATTTCCTTTTATGCACGGATATGAATATTGTATAATTTTAAAGTAGAACTGAATACAACTATCTGGTTGGTTTAACAGCAACTACTATGCAGTCCAGGACCACACACATACATGACCCTTTGAATCATTTTGTAATGATTCTCTCCAGTATGCCATACTGTTTGATAGCACAGCTCTTATAGAGCATAGTGGGCGTTTCTACTGCATCATGTGCACAAAGCTTTATTTAGTTCACACCTACACAGGTATGATATGCTGAAGAGGAGGAATAAACAGAGATTTCGCAGTTTTGGAATGTGTGTAAATTTTTTGAGTCTGTTAGACCCGAGGTTATTACAAAAACACGCTTGTTTTCAAAAGAAGCATCAATGGTTTTCTGAAATTGCATGGATTTATGTTTTGTTCTCTGAAGATGCAAATAAGGGAAAAGCTCTCAATGAATTAGTCCCTGGGTTAAGGTTACTCTACTCAAGTCACTGTATTCCACAGTTTTGTGTATAAAATATATTGTGCCATTTTGTAGCACGGAGGAAGGTAGTGCCGGGGGGTTAACTATTGTGTTTGTGTATTGTATTTGTGTGCAATTGATCTATATTCTCGCTAATATCACACCACAGCCCCATTACCTCCCATCTGTGTTTGTATCGCTGGCTTGCAGTGATTGGATAATGGAAGGCATTGATATGCGAGAGCTGGCAACGCTGCCTCCTAATTACAACTGCAAATAAATGAGAATAAAAGTACATTAGAGGCGATTGTGGAGATCTGCTGGCAATTACAGCTAAAAACCAAACCCCATGAGCACTCCGCTATGCTATTGGCTGTCAGGGCAATGAAAATTGCATCTTGTTTTGGAAGAAGTGCATGTGGGGCTCCGGGCAGGCAATAAGGGTGTGAAAGATTCCGAGGCTTTGAGTGGTGAAAAGAAGACACACATCAAACTGACGTATGTCACTGGAGACATTCAGCAAGTTGTTTAGAAAGTTTAGCTCATTAAAATGAAAGGTCTCAACTATTTTCTGCTAAATTTTGCTGTTACTACAAAAGGGGAGAGAGCTGTTTTATTGTATCAGCTCTGTGCTCCAGAGCATGCCAAAAAGTCTTAATTTGACACATAATTGGGGCACCCTCAGGGCATTTGAATTGTTTCTTGTTTAGAGGCATACAGTATATATCCTTTCTACTTCTGCAAGATCAACTCTGTAGCTTACTATAAATATATTTTCCTTTCATTGGCTATACATTTATATTAATATGTATTTTGATGGGAAATGTATCAATAAAGTTAACTGTTTTTGAATTAGGTTAAATATATAGGGGGGGAGTTATCAAAACTGGAGTAGACAGAATCAGAATTGGCAACCAATTAGCTTCTCTCTTTCATGGCAAATCTGCATCCAGACTCCTACCAAAATGGATGTGTTTTCTCGGACCTAAAGGAAACCTGTCATAGCAGAAGAACACATGTTTATCACCTTCTGAAAAGGCTACTTGTCTAACTCTCATGCTAATTTTCATTTTTTTTGGTCACTGAACCATAAAAGTATGCAGCATCTGTAATTACAAATAGGGGGGTCAAATTTAAATGAGTGTTGATCAGGCTGATGTCCATTAAAATTATTTTTAATGATCACAGTGAAAATTAATTTGTCAATAAAATAATGGGAAGAAGCTGGATAAGACTTAGATTACTGCAGAATGTATCAGCAACATTTGTGGAAACATGACTGAGAAATTTGTAACTTGTGAGATACTTATTGAGCACCAGCAAAAGAGTGTTTCTTTCAAGACCATCTCTCCAAAGCTTAAATTAGAACTATGGTCTCCCAAGGTCTCCCATTGAAGTCCATCTATTGCAGCTTCCTATGATGGTGTGGCAATGATGCTGCACTGCTTCTGAATTCACAGCAGAGTTGTCACTCTCATATAGGCTGTGCCTGTTTTCACTACAGTGTGATGAGAAAATGTTACAGGGGGCGTGGCTATTAGTATTGCCACTGCTGATTTACAAGCCTGTAACTTGTCAATCAGCACCTGACCACACCTAGCCCTGCCCACTGCTTTCTGGACTTTTTAGCACTGCCTCTGGTATTGAAACTCTCCCACTGGGAACTGCAGTGTCTTGGAATGAGAGCACATGAGACACAAATGAAGTAGGATTTGGCTCAGTCAGAGAATGTAAAGGAGGTTTTTGATTACCCTGAGGCTTGTGCATCACATAATAAGACAATTAGACTTTTTAGATTGAGCTTTTAGATGTTATTTAGAGATGAACCTCTCTAGTGGTGCTCAATGCAGTGGACCATCAGTGTAGCTCACAGTGTCCCAGCAGTCACCAGTATAGCTCTCAGTGTCCAGGCAATCACCAGTGCTGAGTCCAGGAAGCCACGCAGTGTGTCCAGCACCGATCCAGCTCTTGTACAATCACAGTAAAGTTGCAGTCAGCAGTGAAGGAGGATATAATGACACTCACCCAGGAGTAGAGCTCATACACCGACAGAGCACAGTCACGGCGGAGGTCTACATAAAAGAAGGAACATCATGACCCTGTAGTTGCCCCTGTCCGCCTGACATTGTGACATCTTATATCTGAGTTTCAGCTGGCCTGAAACCCAGACAAAGCATATACAGGACTTAAAACCCAGACGGTCAGGGTGAATCCCAGACAGATGGCAACCCTAGCACAGGCACAGTCAGAGAACATGCCGGGAACTTCTGCAACAGGAAAAAGGGTTGGCTGGTGACTGAGATGATCTCCCCACTGCTCTTGCCGCTTGTCTTCTGCCACTCCGGGCTCAAGGGACAGCTGCTGTGGGCCCCTGTAAATTATGGGGCACAGGACAGTAGCACCTTTTCCCCTGCCATAAAGTTGGCTCTGACTATCCATATTCATAGACCAATCAGTGCATGGCTTTCATTGTAAATATTTTTTATAAAAGTACATCTTGCATGTTCACACTGAAAAACATACATACATATATTATAGGTATTGTGGGCTCTTATGAGTGTTATGGATAACCGAGCATAAGCTATTGGATTATCCTTCCATATGCTAGACCATTTATGCCTTGTGTTTACTTTTCCAGTTCCTAAGTCTATTTTTACAATGCATTAGCTGTTTATGTTAACACCAGAGCCCAATATATGCAATACTAATGCATGCATTGGTATTGTAAATAATTTACTTAGGAGAGATTTAGAAGATATTAAAGTGCAATTTTCTATAGAGTGGCATAAACAGACTACAGAAGGCCATCGTTCTGAAAATCCAGGGCCCACCACTCTAGCCCCAGATACACTCTTTCCCAGGTTTATCTTCCCTTGAGCGCTTGATTAAGAACCATATTATATATCCAAACACAATTATCCTGCCTTATCTCACACCCTCACTGGCTCATGCAGTCTATGGCATCATTAATAATGGCTATGTCACTTCCTGTCACAACACCAGCACTAATGTTCATACTGTTTTCCCAGTTGAATTGTAAAGCTGCCTTGTTAAAATCCAGTGCTTTACATAGTGCCTATTAGAAGGATGGAGCCCAGTGCCAAAATTAGGTGACTGAGTCCTCCAGGGGTCTTCTCCTTTATGCTGTCTTTAACCCTTAGATGTCCCAGTTCAGGAGCACAAGGGTGTTTCAAGAACAAAGTTGCCATAGTAATATTGATTCTGTCTTCCACCATATCTTTTGCATATTTACGTTTGGCTATTTAGCTAAGTAGCTGTTTTGACCCATAAAATTGTCACACCAGAATCTTTCATGAAATGGTCTTTGCTGGGGTCGTATTGCGGACCTGGTATCAATGAAATTGATTAGATCTCAGTAGTCACTGTTTACAGTCTTACAAGTCCAGCACTCAGTCTGTCATGTATCTGTCACCTAACAAAGTATGTGTACCCAGTGCTGTGGAGCCAAGGGAATAAGCCTATGCCTAATTATAACAAGATACAGAAGTCTGGACTTATGTCTGCTCTCAGTATCAGCAGGTCTGTTACAGTCTGGATGTTTTACTGCTCTCTAAGCTAGCTGATTGGCATTGTAAAATACAGAGCGCTCAGCAAGCAGTATGTGTGTGCAAAAACGGAAACTTTGGTTTGCATATTAGAGAAATGAATAACAGATTAAATCTAAAGTCACCCAGATAGAAATTGTCCCACAAATTCTCCAGCTGATTTCTAAAGGTTTTATGGGTTGTTGTTTTTGTTTGTATTTATTGGTGGCTAATATTAAAAGAAATGGGTATAAATAAATTTATCTTATTTAACTTCATGCCTCCAGCCCTTTAACTTGTTCATAACGCTAAGAGGCTGGGGCAGGCTTCCTGATCATGACACCCAATCACTGTGATCACATGATCAGGACCCTATTCCTGGCTCTTAATCGAAAACAGTGAACGGGGGCTGTTGGTTACAGCTTGGTCACTATTGTGTGAGTGGCGAGTGAACACAGAGCAATGGACACATACTGTATATGCGGCAGCCTTGAGTTAAACCTCGCCTATGTGGTGCTGTATACAATGATCAGCCATAACATTATGATCACCTGCCTAATATTGAGTGGGTCCATTTCCTGTCACCAAAAACTTGTCAAGGCATAGACTCCACTAGACCACTACCAGGAGTTGGTATCTGACACCAAGCCGTCAGTAGCAGACCTTAAAGTCCTCTAAGTTGTGGTGTGTAGCCTCCATAGATCAGACTTGTTTTTCCTGCACATTCCACAGATGCTCGATTGGACTGAGGTCTGGAGAACTTGAGGGTCAATTCAACATCTCAAACTCGTTGTCGAGCTCCTCAAACCATTCTTGAACCAGGAATGTTTAAGTAGGTGGTACATGTCAAAGTAACATCCACTTGCATGGCCGGACCCAAGGTTTCCCAGCAGAACATTGCCAAAACCATCACACTCCCTCCACCGGCTCTTCCCCAGGTAAGCTACATGCATGCACCCGGCCATCCACTTGATGTAGGTGCTTTTGGCGGTGGACACGCGTCAGCATTGGCATCCTGACCGGTCTGAGGCTATGCAGCTTCACACACAACAAACTGCAATGCACTGTGCGTTCAGACACCTTTCTATCAGACCCAGCACTAACTCTTTCAGCAATTCCAGCTACAGTAGCTCTTCTATTGGATCAGACTACATGGACCAGCCTTTCGCTCCCCACGTGCTTCAGGGAGCCTCGGCCACCCATGACCCTGTCACCGGTTCAACGGTTTTCCTTCCTTAGACCACTTTTTGTAGGTCCTGACCACTGCAGACTAGGAACATCCCAGAGCTTCAGTTTTGGAGTAGTCTGACCCAGTTGTCTAGCCATCACAATCTGGCCCTTGACAAAGTTGCTCAAATCCTTACACTTGCCCATTTTTTCTGCTTCCAACACACGAACTTCAGGAACAAAATGTTCAATTGCTGCCTAATATATACCACCCACTTCCAGGTGCCATTGTAACGAGTGGTCATAATGTTATGGCTGATAGGTGTTTAAGTGTGAGACCAGCATCAAGAGGTTAATAGATAGATAGATAGATAGATAGATAGATAGATAGATAGATAGATAGATAGATAGATAGATAGATAGATAGATAGAGAATAGATAGTGTCCTAAATATTTCTTCTGTTGTAACTGGTAATACTAGCTGAGTTTTGTGAACAGCTAAGAAAAATGGACACCATTGTCTTTTTACACAAACTGTCAATATCAAGCAAATGAGCAAAATAATTAGTCACAAATCAGGCTGCCTGTCCTTCAGCAAAGTCTCTTCAACAGATTTACAGTCTCATGCATTTATTTTCGTAGACAGCCAAGTGCGACAGTTTGCAAAGTCTTGAGACAGCTATATAACGAAAGATGCAACAAATGTTCGATCTAAACAGACGCATAATAAAGAAGTGGTCGGGGTCAGGTTTTATTCTGTTGCAGTGCTACTTTAGAGCAGCTCAGGGAGGAATTTATGACTCCTGCTATAACCTTGTAATAAATCACACAATTTATCCCACTGCTCCTGTTCAGCACTGCTTTGTGATGGGACAGAAATTACTCATGTCCCCCTCTGTGTTTTCCAACAACAATCCATCTCTCCAAATGCCATTTTCCAGAGTAGTCTGATTGGTTGTGTGAGGCAACAAACAGTAGTTATTATACACACTGTGATAAATGACGCATATTGTTACTTAGCTGTATCCAAAGCTCAGGTGGTGAGCATCCATGAGTATTGGAAACTGTGCACTCACATTGTCTGTATTACCCCCATAAACAGCAACCAGATTTAGGCGTAGAATGGAAAATAACCGAACTTTTTTTATGGCAATGAAAAATCTGAACCTTCTTTATTGTTATTGGCAACAGAGGTCATTCGTGTGCTAGCCAAAAAGTACTCAAAGTTCTCAAAAGCATATCATCAAAATATGTTCCTTTTTTTTAAAATAAAAGGTATCCCTATGTTTACTGACTGTGAAACAGAAGCAACGCAGCTAACCACTTTACTGCTAATGTTTAAAAATGTTGTCAGTACAGCCTGTGATACATCTAAGAGCATTGACAGATTCTCATACTAAGCAATAGACTCTGTGATGCTCGATTTTACACTCCAAACCCAGAAGTGTTTAGAACAACACTTATAAATACATGCTCTAAGCAGTTGAAGTTGAGTGCCATTATAAATGACGATGAGATAATATATATTTTCTTAAATGGCTGTACACAGGGATATTTATTCCCCAATTTAAGTAAGCTCTTAACACTCACATATCCTTAAAACCACTCTAAGGTTCACTGTGCCTTTCTCACTCCAGCCGCACGAGCCGGCAACCTCCGGGTCCCTTCACTTTCCCACACTGTTTGCAGCTGATCTCTTGTGTACAAAAGTTAAGTCTGTAAGCAGTGACAAAGATCCACAGCCCACTGACGCTTTTCACGTTAATAGTAGACTAGGAGGATAGGAGTATATATACACGTGAATGGCAACACACCCACCGATCTCTTGAAGGGATAAAAACTCAATACACTTAATACACATATCAGATAATAAATCTATGGGGATTATTCACTACAGAGCCAAAGGATCCAGCCATAGCTTTGGATGATCCTTCGGCCGCCTGAGCCCTTCGGTTCAGTCGAACTGAAGGGCTGCTGTATGGGCTATTCACAATAGCCCATACAGCAGCCGCAGGCAGCCGAGTACAGCGAACGGCGAAGCGTGGAGAAAGGTCGGCACAAGCCGACCGATCTCTACGCAAATGACAGCTGGGCAGAGGAAGCCGTGATCTCACGGCTCGCTCCGCCCAGTTGTAATGGCAGATCAGCGTCCCCAAATGACCTGGGGATGCTGATCTGTCATTAAACAATAACAACTGGGCGGGGCCGACCGTGACGTCACAGGCGCTCTATGGGATTCCGATCTGGACACATTGCTGGCCAGTCCAGTACTCTCCAGTGATTTTGACGTGTTCTTTGGGTCATTGTCCTGCTGTAAGACCCCTGACCTCTGACGGAGACCCAACTTTCTGACACTGGGCCCTACATTGCACCCCAGAATTCTTTGGTAGTCTTCAGATTTCATAATGCCATGCACACAGTCAAGACATCCAGTGCCTGGATCAACAATGCAACCCTAAAACATCAGTGAACCTCCACCATGTGTGACTGTAGGGACTGTATTTTTTTCTTTAAAGTTTTCTTTTTCTGAAAACAGTTAAATTTGGCTTTACTAAAAATGTTTGCCCATGACTGTATATGGATACACAGTATATATTTATACACATATACTGTATACAGTATGTGTGTGTCTGTGTTGCACATAATGATGAGTGCATCTGCACTTATAGTTTTGCCTTGGTCTCTGTAAAGTACAACAGATACCTATTGAGTCTGTCAATGAACTTACACATCTCCCTGCCCAGCTCTTATCAACCTTGGGCGCTCTTACCGGCAAGCGGACAGCAGGCAGACTGCAAACATTGTGCAAAACAGCAGCTCTGCCTGCTGCCCCCTCCCATGTGACCCAAAGAGATGTCTTCTGAGGCAGTAGCCTTAGGTTGCCTCATTATAGAGTCAGCCCTGAACATAACAATGCAATTGTTGGCTCTAAACAGAGAAATGGGAATAATAACAAGGCACAAATGCTAACACAACAATGCATATTTTGTCATAAAAACCATATCTACGTGATAAAGATTTCCAGAACACCATGGGTAAGCTAAAGGGATAGCACATTGGTAAAATCGTCTTTCAGGCTGGCTGGCTTTCATTGAAACCTTGTGTTGAGCTGTGCAATAAGACATGAGTTACTAGAATGCATCATTCACGTGCATGTGCAGATGTCAGCTTGGGCTATTGAATTCTGTAAACAGCAGCCTTTTTTCAAACAATGGGGCAAGTAGAGATAAACATGTGAAAAAGCTCCAATTGCTGGCTGGAAGGAGAACACGGCTCAAATGCTAACACTAGAGTGCAAGTAGGTGAAGGGTCTGGTATATATGAAGAATAGAGAGTCCCTCTGCACTCCTTACAGCGTTCCTGGCCCAAATTGTAATAATGGTGCTTTTAGTGACAATCACGGATGGCACCGTGCACATCAACAGTACAGAACAGGAATCACCAGCACTCAATAAGTAGTTTTCAAATAGTAAACGTCCATTTAATTGGACATAACGTCACAAACAAAAGAACCAACGTTTCGGGGCAGCACAGGGTCCCTTCATCAGGTCACATTGTTACCCTGATGAAGGGACCATGTGGAGCCCCGAAAACGTTGGTTCTTTCGTTTGTGACGTTATGTCCGATTAAATGGACGTTTACTATTTGAAAACTACTTATTGAGTGCTGGTGATTCCTGTTCTCTACCGGGTTTGGTATATAGACACATCCTTTATACATGCCCACATTTTCACCACAATGACATCCCACTGCGGCACACTTTGTGCAGCAGCATTGTTCATTTTCCATGAGCCCCGGGGTGCCCTTGATAAATTACAAACATAACAAAGAAGCTGCTGGCTCCACACAGAGGACATAGAAAAACAACAAGGCTCAAATGCTGACGTAACAGTGCTGATTTTTTCATAAAGCTTCCTACACGTGCCACAGATAACATCCAGGCCTTCCCTATATTATCAAGCGTCAGCAAAAATTAACTTTACATGTGGCTTTAAATAGATCCGATGCATTTTTTTCATTGCAGGAACCAAGGCTGGCTTCATGTACCGATATTATTATTCTGAAAAGCAACAGTTTTTTTTCCCCTCCCTTGTGTGATATTAACAAAACCTGTAGCTGAGATGATAAAATAAGGACACATGAAAAATGCATGATGCAGGCATAAAATAATTCAATTTTTTTTATCATTTACTCTCTTAAAGGGAAGGTTTCTGAGATAACCTAAGGTTATTATGTAATTAACTTTGGCCACAAGTATAATTGAGTTTGACATTTCAGAGAATGTTATCATATTAACTTGCCATTATATCTTATTTTCCATGGAGAACATGTTTTAGATATGTTTAAAATGATCAAATCCTGTTTCAGAATGATTTCTGGGAGGTAGCCATTTTCCATATATTTCCTCTCCTCTGTCAGATGACTACGCTTTTGATGCAGTGACTGTTTTACTTGCCGGCTTGAGCTCTTAACCATTGCTTTTAGGGGAAAAAAATCACACTGCTTCCTGAATAAGAGTTTAATGTACCCAGCACAGCTTAGGTTACATCGTATTAACGCATGTTAACTATCAGGCAGCAAGTGTATAATACAAATGTTATTTGCCAATAAGACATAAAACACATTTCCTGCCAATGTTCCCACATTCCATTTAGTTAATACAGAAGATATATTAAATTGCTGCTGGAGTATAAAGAGAGGAATATAATGATGTCATTTGAATAAGAAGTTTAGAATTTAATAACAAGAAAATGCTGCCCCTTTGGAATTCAGCGGCTTGCTTCAAAATGGCTTATTACTGGACTTGTTCAATAACATATTGGAAGGAATTCAGTGGGTAGCATCCTGTAACAACCAAGCAGAAATCCTCTTTCTTTTGGATGCCCAGTTCAGGCTGCTGTAAGATTATTTTTTATTGGCTGTCATTGATATTGCACTCAGTTACTCTCGAGTACCACTGGTACCTTTTAGGCCTGGTTCAGACATAGGCGTTTTCGAGCAGTGGAAAAAGCGCTTCAAAACGCCCAACACAGGAAATCCCTTGTTTGCACCTAAGCAGCGAAATGCCAAACGCAGACAAAAATACATGAGCGTCTTTTGACAGTTTGCAGTTTGTTTTTCCCCCATCGACTTCAATGGAAAGGCCAGGAAACACGCGACAGAAGCATGTTGCACGTTGGTACGCATGTTTGTCCATTGGCCGCAATGTTTCTTAAACTGCCAGTCAAAACGCGTGTCAAAAGATGTGTGAAACGCGTATAAACGTGCAAAAAAAGCTGGCTGAACCCGCGCGTACAAAAGAGCAAAAATGATGAAGCCTTGGTTCTGGTTCTGGTGCCTCTGCTATAGTGATGGTATGTCCCTCAGCGTCCACACACCCTATACACAGCATATAGAACATGATGACTCAGTGACCTTGGACTGCTGCAGAGGAGGCAGAGCAAGGCGGAAGGGACCAGTCTAAGAGGAAGCTGGCTCAGACGATTTGGTGAGTATAACTTGTTTTATTTTTTAACCTAGACCAACAAAAAAAATAATTAGCACTTAACCCTTCTAGTGCTGGGTTAACCCTACTGCAAGGGTTAATACAAACTTTACTGGGAGTTCTGTTTTTAGTCAAAGTGCATTAAGATAATTGGTATTCCTTGTGCAAAGGCTGTGCATGATATATGACCTTGCATGCTGTCTTCAGGTATCTTGTCAGAGAATGACAATTCCGGGCATCCTTCTTTTACGGATGATGCTCCCATTATTACCCAATGTTCCTGATGACTATGCTTTAGTGCAGTGGACCTAACTTTTGAGTTAATGAGCTTAGTGAATTTCATTTGTATTCACAATAAAGGTAACATCATTGAATCAGTGAGGGCTTTGAAAATGCCTTACCTTTGCTGGCAGTTTGTGCTTGACTTGACTTTAGTGACTAAGGCCCAGTGAGTTTGAATATCAAAGGCCCCATCTCAGACTTAGAATCCTGGTACCTAGAACAAGGTTTCCCAACTCTAGTTATGTTTTTTTTAAAGCTATATATTTTAACAGTTTTTTCTGCACACGATCTTTGATTTACAAATTAACATTTAATACATGGCAAAGGATTTCCAGAGTACCAAGGGTTAGCCAGAGAGACAGAACATGTAGACTGGCCCTCAGTGAAACATAGGATTGGGCTGTGTGAATTCCACAAACAGGCGTTTTGTGCCAACTGTTAGCTGAAAAGAAGAATACGAAATATTAATATGCAATATTTCATTATTGCCTGAAAAAAATAGCTGTTTTACTTCTGTGTTGCTGTTTAACACACACATTGCCACCTGCTATCATTTATTCACATCAGTCCCTGCTCTCAAGGAGCTTACAATCTAACGTTCCTATCTCACATGCATACAGGGCTGATTTAAAAAGGAGCCAGATAACCTTCCAGCTCTTCTTTGGTGTATGGGAGGAAACTGATGCAAGCAGAGGGAGAACATGCAAATTCCATGCATGTAGTATTCTGGCCAGGGTATGAACAGGTGACCCTCAGTGGTGCAAGGCAGAAGTACTAATCACTACACCACTGTGCTCTTTTAACCTGCATTTCCATCTTATATGCAGTGGGTAGATCAGCATCATGTTTGTTGTACATCTGTATGTGAGAGATAAAAGAAGTCTTAATGATATTTTATGACCTCTCCTGTATTTTTTATGTGTTGGGAGGCCCACAGAAGTCAATGACAACACATTAAAACGCATACAACATCCGTTTTGATACTTTGGCAACAGGCATTAACAAGGCTTGGTGAATGGCTGTTAACTCTATCCACTCCAAATCCTACATTCGAAAATGCATTGGAGACATGCATCAACCCCCATCAAAATGAATTTTAAAGCACTAGAAAATGCACATTGATGCAAGTAAATGCACCTTCCTAACGCTGCAAGATACCACACCTCTACGCACACACATAGTGCTAAATGGGCCCCAAGGATTTCCCTAATCTTCTTTAAAACTAGTGTCACTGGATCATTAGTAACAAGAGCTGTTCTTATCAGAAGGAAATCCTGCAATCATAATCTTTTGGGCTTACTTGAGAGCTCGCATGAGAAACAATGAGTAAGAGTACCTATTATATGTAAAATTGGTTACAATTATTCCTATTTCTTAAAGACTTTCAGTAGTTTGCGTGTTTGGAAAGAAGTGAATAAATAGCCGATTTACAGAACATAGGTTTTGCTCTAGCCAAATAAATAAATGGGGTTTGAAGGCAGAACATATCTCTGCCTAGAAAATAAGAGAATTAATTTTTTTATTTTAGAAAATAAATGGCAACAAATACTCTCTAACCTACTTTACATGAGCTGAATTTCTATGTAGTATTGCTTTACTACCCCTTACGTGCACCTGACCCCATCAACTTTACATTCCAAAGGGAACATATGCATTCGGTCGGTCAGCATCTTGTACATTTGGTGTACATCTGTATGTGAGAGATAAAAGAAGTTGTAAGGAAATGTTGAGACCTCTCCTGTATTAGGCCTCATTCACACGGATATGCTCAGCCATAAAGCATGCACATCCATGCAGAAATCTGCACCCGTTGGTGGCAGCTGGTGCATTTAGCCTCCTGTACAACCCTATGATAGGATGCAGCTAAATGCTGACCCGAAGTTGCACATCCGTTCAGGTACAGATGCATGCCTCTGCTGTACGTCTCTGCTAGCTCAGATGTAGGTGCCACAGGTCTCATAGACCTTAGCACTGTGGCCACTTCTCCAGCTTCCTCTCCACCTGCCTATTCACAAAATATGCACTCCCTGCATTTTGTTTTGTGAAAAGGGCCCCCAGGAGCTTTTAACAATAATGTGTCCATAGTGCACAGAACATTAGCACATTATGGAAGTTTTTAGAAAAATAAATTTTCCCCAGGGAGAGGGGATCCCACCATTCTTTACACAATCTACATAACAATTAGTAGTGAAAAAAGTATAATGTATTTATTCAATAAAAATCCATATTTTTAGACTCTACGTACACAGAAAATCAGAAAAATATATAAATCAGACAAATAGAAAAATACATACAACAAACAGATAAATATATATACAAACAAAAAATGTTTTTTTGGACTGCATACCGCCTATAAATTAGTGAATAAATAAGTGGGTTAATGGAGGAATTCCTTGTCAATTAGGAGACATGCCGCTTAGAAAGCCTGATATATTCATATATTATTTATGTATGAAGAAGAGACAAAACACTGTCCATGAGGTAAGTTCCGATAGTTGCTGGGTATCCCGATAGTTGCCCTGATTTGAACTAAAGGGCAAAAAAGGTATCGGAGTTGTGGCTATGGAAGAAGCGCATCATGTGGATACTACACCCCTGGGAATCAAGGGAGTGGGATGACACAGTTAATATGAGAAAAGATATTTTTATATATATATATAAAACTCACAGTCCCGGGATATCCTTGTTTCGATGTTTCCAGAAAAGGTTTCAAAGAGAATAAGTAAGTTGAAGCTGGAGTTCTGATGACCAGGTTGAAGAAAATCACAGATATCAGGAGGTGTAAGTGTTACCTCGGCTGAATACGATGGATGTTACACCTCGTTGCCTTAACTCGATAGCTGTGTTCAATTGACCGAATAGGTTTCTCTTTGATGTTGATCCACATTTGATTTAAATCCACACCTCGCTTGAGCCAGTTGCCATCCGCATATAGGTATACCGGATGGTCTAGTTGGTAAGATTTAGCTGTTATTCGTTGACCATGAATTCCACATGGAAGAGTTTTCAGCAAACTCTAAGCCGGTTCCAAAAAGGCCTTATTGTGAGATGATCCAAGGCTTAAAAAGTATAGGCATGTCTCAGGCGGAGCAGTCACAAAGGGAAGAAAGAGCCCGAACTGAGCACCCGTGACGCGTTTCGCCCCTTCCACAAACGGGGCTTCCTCAACACCTGTAGAACCGAAGGGGTGCTGTACGGGCTATTCACAATAGCCCGTACAGCTCCCAATCATGGCCGAGCGGCTCAGCCGAGCCGAACGCATATGCATCGGCTCGGCTGAGCCGCTCG
>NW_017307289.1:154745-155461 GCF_000935625.1 Nanorana parkeri
AGCCGATGTACGGCTGAAATCAGCCGTACCAGCCTGAAGTGAATAGCCGAACAGTGTTCGGCTCACTTCACTTCAGATCGGTCATTCACTCGGCTGCCCTCGGCAGCTTGGTGAATAGACCCCCTTAGTCTCGGCAAGCAATTAAGTTGAGTATTCACAAGCAACAAAACATTTTCTGATTGGCCGGAAGACACTTCTATGACAGAAAGGACTTACACAGTTTCTTCTGTAATAAAGTACTTACCTGTCAGGATAAGAGACTTCACTTGTGCTTTAATAGCATCATCCTCCTGTAATCCCCCTGCACACCCATTTTCAGACTAGGAGAGGGAGCGTTCTAAACCAATCAGCGCTTTGAACATTGTTATCAGTCTAACAACTAGGACATGCTTACAGGGTCCTGCTAAACAGAGCTATAGATCATTCGCTTAAACGTTTCATATATATGTATTTCAACTGTATATTAAGATGTTTGCCTTGAGTTAAGCTTCACATGGCATTGATGGTTTGCAGCTATCCTCTATAAGCTGTGTATCGTTTTAATTACTTGCCTGGACACAGTCTCAGAAAATAAAACAACTGCTACTCTAGCTGCCCTAAATGAAGCTACAAGTGAATAATGATGACACTGCTCACAAAGCGACATATTTGCATATTGGAACCAAAACCGTTTTAGAACAGCTGCAGGAACATTAAAAATTAATCTGGGATCCTTA
>NW_017307289.1:155543-157999 GCF_000935625.1 Nanorana parkeri
CCTTTATTGCAAAATATAATTTTTTGCAATTCCTCAAGCAGTTTTGTCTGTCAGTGACTACTTTTAATAGTTGCACTCCATTTAGAGCGACTCTGAACACAGCCTACCCAACAAGTGCTCTAGTTTTCCTCCTCTCATCATTTTATGTGCCTGTCCACTCACTAGTGAAATCCTCATAGTAGAACGCTGGGAATTTAAAAAAACGTACACTTGCAGTGGGGCTGCCCCCGCACTGCAAGGGTTAAGCGTTCATTTTGTCTCAGGGGACTCAAATAAAGCAGATTTACTTACCTGATTGTGAGTCCTGTGGCAGTCAGCACTCACCCCTCTCCTCCAGTGTCCTCACACCTAATGCAAGTCAATGGACCTGCATTAGAAGTGATGAGGTCAGGGGTCCTTAGACTAAAGGTGGCCATACACTCTACAACCATCGCAAGACTTTAGTCTTGCGATGGTTGTACAGGGATTAAAAAAACGTACGATCTGCCTATCTTGGACAGGCAGATCGCACTCTCGATCATCGCAAGCCCGCCCCCCTGAGGGGCGGGCTTCCAATGACCGCAATGCTGAACGGGCAGTGTGCGCGTGCGCACACCGGCCCGTTCGGCATTTGTCTTCCGAGCACCGTTCTATCCAGCCGAGAATCGTACAATTCCCGGCTGGTTTTCGAACATGCTGGTTTGACAGAAGACGTGCGACCGTACAGTAGAAACGGTCGCACATCTCCGTTCACACTGCTCGATTATCGTACGAAAAACCGATCGCATACGATTATCGTACGATAATCGTGCAGTGTATGGGCACCTTACCAGAGCTCAGGGGAGAAGAGGCTACGGGGACCGGTCTTGCAGCCCAGCAGGACTGATGATCAGGTGTGTATATGCTCTTATTTCAGCCCCCTAGATGAAACAGTCACTTAACCCTTGAAGTGCAGGGGATAGTCCCACTGCAAAGGGAGGGTTTTTAAATACCTGGAGTTCTTCTTTAACTACAGGCAACATGTAAAATCAAAGAGCTGTGTGGATGCCCTTCAAATGCAATACTGCAAATGTACAGACCACTCAATTTACCTTGTTCACAGGTTTTTAATCTATTTCGTGCAGAACTGCTTCCTCTTATCACATGAGTCTTTGCTGTACAACTGCCTTCTTTTAGGACCACAGAGCCACTTTCTATAGCATAGAAATCAGGGTCAGAACCTGGAACTGTTCCACTGTATTTTACCAGGCTCAGATTCAGAGTCATTGAGATAAAATACATTAGGATACCAGCAATCACTAGGATTTTGTGAACAGGCAAGGTTATTATTGGTTGAACTGTGTTCCCCCGAATCAGTGAATTGAAAACAGTTTTATTTCAGTTTTTAACATTTTCTTAACAGATACAATATTCTGCCATGTAGTGCTGTGAGTATTCCAAGATCCTGTAATGTATGGAAACTAGTAAGGCTCATAAAGCTCAATAAAACGTGAAACATATGTTTTACTGCCTATTTAAGGGAAGATAAACTTTACTCAGCCTATAAGATATTGCAGTTCCTTTGAAAATGCTACTAGTAGTCAGGTATTTAGTGTGTTACTTGCCTATTATCTATGTTTGCTAACTGATAACACTTAGAGCAGAAGGCAAAGCTGATTGTGGACATTGCATGGCATTTGGACATGGAAGGTTAATCTGACCACCATAACAGGGAACCTGTACTCTGCCTGTATAGATTCAATTTATAGCAACAACCCCACCCCAGAGCTGTGTGAAGTTGGCACCCCATGTTTGTAAAACCTGAATAAAAATATACAATTTTTTTGCGGTTGAGCAGATTTGTGCAGCAAAAAACGAGCGTTTGTGCCGATTCAGTTTTTGAGATATTGGACATTCAATTCAATACAAGCCATGCCCACTTTGTACCCCATGTTACTGAATTTGAAAAACAAACATGCTATTTGTTTGTGCTGCGTTTGTCAGGTTTTACAAACATGGGGTGCCAACTTCACACAGCTCCACCCCATGCTTCTAATATTTACTGTACCTTTCCCTTGTGCGCCCGCTGTCCCTTTACTCGCTAGAGCCAAGTAAATAAAACCCATCTAAACTCAAAGTCATCCTGGCTAGATCCAACACAGGGCCAAGCACAACCCCCCCACAAGGGCCAGTACTAAGGTTTGGTAAGTGACTGTTCAGGCACCCAGTTATGCATTGGGAGAAGAAGTGGAGAGGGGCACATGCTCCCCCATACTCATAAGTGCCAGACTTATCAGTTGGCACTGGTGGGCCAATAGGCTAGTTGAGGAACCTGATGAATGTAAGCAGCAGATATCAGCATCATGGCAGGGTGGGCTTTCAGGTGAAACTATTATAAAGAACAGGATTGCCAAGATTTTTTGTTTGTAACTATGTTTACATGCACACTTAGATTGCCCAAGCATGCATGATCATTTAAATGGAGTATAGAGTGCCGG
>NW_017307289.1:158018-193183 GCF_000935625.1 Nanorana parkeri
TCTGCTTTCTCCTGCTACCAGCAGACACGAGAATCATCATCTAGCTAGAAGTAGCGACAATCTTCTTACTTTAACACTATGCCTTAATGGCTGGCATGATGCCCAGAACAGTCTCTGGACTCACACTATAGAAAGAAAAACTGTTATACAGAATTCAATATGTGCTACATAAATGGGTAATATGGGTGATAACAAAACAGGCGGTGATAATCAGTAGAAGCGTTAACAGGAATGGATACATAAAGGCATTGTAAAAAATATATAAGAGAAGTGAACAGTTGTTAAAGCCGACTGCAGTATTTGTGATTGGTGATTGTTTTGAAGGGTGGAAAATTTTCAGATCTTTAAATGGCAGCTATAAAATATATAGCTTAGAAACCACAAATGACAATGAACCTATCTTTATACGCCAATGATAAATTATGAGCAAAGGTGTCACTGTGCCATTGTCAGGGGGCCATTGTGTCACTGTTCTTTAAATAGGTTGTTGTTAATTAGTATATATAATGTATTTGACATTCTGGAACCCCATGGGATAACTGAAAGGCTTGCCCTATGTGTGTTTATATGTGCCTGTGTAGCAGGATGCACTGTTTTGTACTCAATGAGGAACACGCAAGACTATATTTAAGCTGTGAGGAGTCCAAATTCCCATACCTGTGGGATTTTTTGACAGAAACAGAAGGAAATTGAATGCTTTGTGTCTAATTTTTTTGTTCAGTACTCGTTGAAGCGATGCAATTCTTACAGGACTCAGCACAGCCCTTTTTCGCCGCCAAACACTATGAAGCTACCCTGGGTGTATATAAAAACATCAGTGGTCACAGACCTCTAGTAACAAAGTGACCTAGAACAGAACAGTACATTTCCTTGTTCTGTTAACTTTCATTATATAAGAAGTGCTTTTGTTTTGACTGATGGCTTGTTGTTTGGATATTTATCATGCTGAAAAGAATAAAGCTGAGGTCTGGTATGTAAAATGGTAAGTCCACCTATAAGTGACATTTGATTTACGTCCGTGGTGATATTGTTGGGGTGGATCTCTGTACCAGATGCATCTTAATTATTCAGCAATCAGGGGATCTCACTTACACCACTGGATTTATTAAACCAGATTGCATTGTAAAATAATGCAGTGGCTGTAAGTAAGCAAAGCTGGTGCATAAATTAGCAATCCTGTCAAGAGCTTCAATAATGAGCTTTACAAAGAGATTTACAAAGTTGGTGAGCGAATCAGCCTACCAGAGTTCACCCATAACTGAAGTATTTGGGCAGACTAAGCCGTTAAATTAGTATTTGGGCAGACTGAGCCATTAAATCAGTATTTGGGCAGGCTTAGCCATTAAATCCCAACTCCATTTTTTTTTTTTGGTGACCCAGCCTTTATAAAGATAAGAAATCAGCTCTGGCAATACTCAGTTCTTCTGCTGTCCTCTGTAGTAATTTATTTCTGCCCCTAGATGTCACCAGTCTCCTGAGTTGAATGACAGCCATTGTCATTTAACCAACATTCTGTGAGTGCAGGGTGTCATGGGCCTCACAATGCAGAGACAAAGATCACCAGTGAGGTCACATCTTTTCGCCCTGAGGAAGGGACCCTGCGTGGCCTTGAAACATTGGCTTTTGTTACTGTGATGCTTTGTCCAATTAAATGGACATATTGAAAGATATTACTGAGTGCTGGTGATCTTTGTCTCTACTCTGTGTCTGCACGGCGCCATCCGTGGTCATCACTGCGAGCACCATCTTTTACATAGGCCGGGACTGCTGTGAGGTGTGCGGAGGGTTCCTCTATCTATTCATATATGGGCCTCACAGTATTATTTTTATTTATTACAGGTATTTTTAAAGTGCCAACAATTTACACAGCACTTTACATAGTTACCCATGAGAGAGTCCAAGAGTCCTTGCTCTCAAGGAGCTTACAATCTAAGTGTGCCTGCATCACATGCTTACAAGGGCCAATTTAGACTGTAGCCAAGTAACCTACCAGCATGTCTTTGGAGCGTGGGAGGAAACCAGAGTACCCAGAGGAAACCCAAGAAGAAAATATTAACTCTTTGTAGATCGTGACCTGGTTGAGATTCAAACCATGGACCCCCAGTGCTGCAAGGCAGAAGTCCTGACCACTACACCACTGTGTTGCCCAGTACAAGGACACCAAGAAATGTGCTGATCCCTTCACATCAGCAATGCTCACCGCATCATTGAAGACTGCCCAGGGACTGGTAAGAGGCGAAGAGGAAGAGGACCATGTGATCACCCTGAAGAAATCAGCAAAGTATAAAAAAAACAAAAACAAATTGTAGCTGTCATACTGACCCAAGGGCTTCCATATTTTCTGAGTCACTGTCCTGAAGCAAGTATGCTGATCAGCAGTTCTGATTTTAGTTATAGTAGGCTTATTTTGGTCAGTTTCGGGGCATTTGCATCACATTTAGCAATGGAACAGTGGGGGGTATACATGGGATCTAATACATGGATAATAACAATGTAACTCTGAAAGTATTGCCAGGCAGCATTTGTTACAAACAGGAACTGAATGCAGAAGTGCAGCTAGCATCTCTGTGCAAATTGTGGAGTTGGTATAGATGTTCAGTGGTACCTCATAGTCACTCATAGCCTTATCAATAACCAGGGCCTGACTGCCACATTTACACTAGGGTGACATCACGAATATGCTATACTTAGTACATGTTTTACTAAGCCATTCAACCTATTAAAATGTATTAAGCCCAAGTATCAGGGAGTTCTCAGCACACATTGAGTGCCCATCTGTAGCTGCAGGGTCAGAGGTATCATGGCTGCTTCCCGTACAACAACCACTAACATATTGTTCTTTCTTCTGTAGTCTTCAAGCTGCAGCATTGTAGTAATTAAGTGATTCATTTTCAAATAAGGAATTGAGAGCATTGATGCCTTGTAATGATTTTTACATTTTACTGTTCTTTCATATTTAATGATTTTTTAGTTCAAATTACATTATGTTTAAATCCAGTTGCCTTTAAATTAATATTTCTAGACATAAATACAACCTTTTGCGTAGTCTTTATAACCCAGCTTTATGAATTTCATAATTACATTTAACCTCTAATCTTCATTTAGCTTGTGATTTTATGAGGGTTGTAAGTGTTTAAAGGAGAACTATGGGGTTCTATCTTTTCTTTATTAATGCATTCCTTAGGCTAAATAAGTAAATGATGTCATTTACTCTAATTAGCCAAAATGCACAGTAAGGTTGTAAACCCTTATTTAAGGTGGTGGGCGGGGCTAAGCGCCGCAATGAGGAGACATTCCGACGTATCTGACGGGATCCTCCCCACTGATAAGTGCTACTACAATCAAGGTAAGGGGTATTTTTATTTGCCCTTAAGTCATAGTTCTCCTTTAATTTCGCAACAGCTGTTAGGTCACAGCACACTTCATGGCTATATATAAACTAAGAAGCAATACCTATTCTCTATTTTTCAGTAGCATCACCAATGTATGATGATGATGGTAAGTATATCAACAGAATTTATTATATTTATTCAGCCAATGAACCACGGAGCAAGGTATCAGAGTTCAAAACAGCGTCTTCCAACATACAAAAAATTAGTCTTAGGGTGGCCACTCAAAAAAGCATCTGGCTGCCACAGTGAAGCTACCTTGGCTGGCTCATTGGATATGCTGTGTGATATTAAATATATGCATTCATTTGCATCTTGTAAAACCCTTCCCACTTAACGCTGCTTTTTCACTAATTCCCCTTTAGTGATATGTTTTGTCAGTACAATTTTATCACATATGAAGGAAGAAGAGAATTTGCTCCAAACGAAATAGAGCTTTCTTACAATGGTCATATGTAAGCATTTGATTTTTTAAGTGGAAAGTTAAACATTTAGTTTGTGTAACAGATTGAGTTACTCATTCAGGTTTACAGTAAAGTAATGCAAGGATTTTAACAAAGCTGGAGAGCCAAGGTTGCCTCCCCTGCTTTTCTGTATCCTTTGTTTGTGTGACCATTGTTGCATGTAACCTTAGTGAATGACTTCATTATACATTAAAGCCGATCATTAAATCTTGTAGACATTTGTCTCTCAGATGTAATGCTCAGTTTAATTATTTGTAACGACTTTTTATTTTTCCTTAATGTGAGTAGCGCTGTGACCTGGAACAGCAGCAATGCAGTTAATTGTAATAATTAACTGGCACCCTAACAACCCTGGCACACTATCAGTAGATAAGGTATCTTGTCACACCTTCTGTTTAAAAGGCTATATAAGGGTCACCTTGGCACCCATCCTGAAAAAAGTAGGTTATTTTTCAGATAAATTAGTTACTAGTCTATGTGAAAATAACAATATAGCGGACGGCGCCGATTCAGATCCAAATAGTAAAGCATGTCACCAGCACACCATGGTTCAATCTTCAAGCAGTGATCATTTTATTGATGCGCACATATCTTGTCACATTGCAACATTTCGGGGCCACTCAGCGTCCCTTCATCAGGCATGACCATCGTCATGCCTGATGAAGAAACCCTGAGTGGCCCCGAAACATTGCAATGTGACAAGATGTGTGTGCATCAATAAAATGATCACTGCGTGAAGATTGAACCATGGTGTGCTGGTGACATACTTTACTATCTAGTTCCAAAAGAGGGACAGTTGGGAGGCAGGCACAGTATCTATTAGTATTACATGTCTGCTTTTTGATGTGCATTTAGGAGCAAAAAATAAAGTGCCATAGCCTTGGCTTGTAACAGTAAATGGAGCCTTCTTCCCACAATGATCTGCTCTCAGTGTTGTGCAGAGCATAAAAATAATGTAGTTCAGTCAAACAGTGGCCCCTATCATGCAAGCAATAAAACTGGAAATGTACTGTATAAACCTGCTAGGAACTAATTAGTACTCATCACAGCTAATCTGCAACTACTATGAAATAGTAGAAAAAATAGTAGAAAAAAGACACCCCATATGTGCATGACCAGATATGTACATTTTCTGACTATGTTTTTCATTCTGAATGGGTTCTCTTTGTAATAGTTTTGACCAAATGCATTCAGTACAAAAACTGGCTTCTGTGTGTATATATTTAAATCCTGGCAGTCTGTAAGTGATACTTCCTGTGCCAGTATCTAGAATGTATGGTGCCCTAGGCAAATATGAATACATTTTGCCCTAAATTAGCACTCAGGAAGCCAGCAGGCTTGTGCTGAAATCTTTTGCACTTATCTTCTCAAATGGTGTCTGGCTGAATGGCAAAATACTTAAATATTGCTTGAAAAAAATAGAAGACATTTAAACAATTGCTGTGCTGCCTCCCGAAAAACAGTTTTCATTACAGTAAGCGCACTATGAGTGTGTTTACTATGTATGGTTAAACTTCACAAAAACATGAAGAGGTTGAGGGATTTCATTTCAGCACCACGGTCAGCGGCAGAGCCTAGCCAATTTCGTGGATTTCCTTCAGCACATGAATGGACCCTCCGTAAGGTTTAAATTGCATTGTCCATCTTACTGTGCTTATCGAGGTTTCCCTCTAAGGCTCACTGCTGTTCACATCGTTCGCCGGAGCTTATCTGCCACAAGGTTATAAATGTTTGAAATTACAGGCAGGTCCCAATTCCCTCCCAAGCAACAGTTGCTAAGAAAGTTTCACACCCAGGCTCGCTATTATGGAAGTAATAGATGCCGGTTTCCCTAAAGTGGAAACATTTTGGCAGTTCTTAGGTAGATACAAGAGCTTGGGGAAAATTAGAGGAAGAGTCAGCATCATGTGGCTTGTGTGCTGGGTAGTGCTGTGTGTAACAGGTACTTCAAATAAATTATTTCTTTTTAAGAATTATGACTATGGTTATTATAAAATGCAGAATATTTGAAAATCATGAGCAGAAACAGTAATTCAATGAAAACAATAAAAATGCTGACTTGGCAACAGGAGCGAAGGCTAAGTGCATACCATTACCCGACACCCTTTCTGTGCCCACTCCCTCCACTAAGTTATGCTGATGGAGAGTCCAGCATATAGATAGGAAGGCATTCGATTGCAATGCATCATGGAAGTTGTTGTTTTTTGTCAGATGTATTCAGGTGTGACAGGATGAAAAGGAGTGTCCACATGCAATAAGTAAAAATTAAACCTCTGTATGTTTCCTGACACAAGAACATAATTAAGTGTAGGGTCCAATGGAGGCAACAACACAAAAAAAGTTGTTAAAATTGTCAATTTTGCTCAGTAGGGGAACAATTCCTTGCAGACCCCATGATGGCTAATTGGACAAATCCCTGGGATTATCCCGGGGATTTGTCCAATTGTTTTATTACAATTTAAAAAAATATATATGTATAATAAACTTTTAGTAGATGTTTCAGAAAAAAAAGAACTATATACACGGACCAAAAGTAGTTCCATAGGATGAACCACCAACCAAGTTTGATAGTGGGTAAGTCCAAGGAGATAACGCACGTTGGCCCACATAACAAAGAGAAATAGACAAGCCCATATTATTGTTTAGCACCAAGGATCGTATTTGTTGTAAGACCTTCTTCCAATCCTATTTCAAATCAATACTTCCTAATGCAAGTAGTCATTCCACAGCTTAATAGCGAACCCTTTCTTTCCTTAAGGGGCTTAGGGGTGATAGCTTTGTTTTTCATAAATGAAGGATGCTGAGCCTTACCTTACCTTGTCAGCTATTACCAGTGACACCATGCAACTCATGGTGTTGCCCAGCTCCCCTTATGCTATCTACGTCTTTTGACAGCATTGGGGCATGAGGAAACACATTGAGTAATTTCCAGTCATGCTTTGCAATGGTGTCACTGGTAATAGACAGCAGTTTTCTAAAGCTAATTGCTGAACAACCAGAGTTCGGACAAAAGTCAAACATGGTGCTTTGCATTTATCAAGGGAAAAGTGTTATATGACTCTTTAATGTTAATTGATTAATTCTAGGGTGACCTTACACTTCACTTCTTTAATAAATGGAAGAAATTGAAGCAAGATTGGAACTGTATCTTTTAGCAGTTTACTTTTGTTTTCCTTTACTTGGAGAGCTTTCATCAAGTTCAAATGCACTTCTGCTTACTTTAAACCATTGCTATCTTCCAAGAGGATGTGGGCTCTATAAATTCTGTAATTCTCTTAATTGGAAAGCTGCTATGTATCACAAAGCTTCAGGGTTAATGCAAGGTATCCCAAAATGTATTCGCTCTTCATCAGGCCTCAGGAGCGGGCATTTTTACTTTGTAACATGATTGAAGAGGGGGCATTAATTTAATTAAAATAACCTAACTTGTGATTGTCGTGTTTATTTTTCTGAGGATGTTTTGAATATAGCACTTTCTGTTTTCTAATAAAAGACTTACTTTAAAGGGGTACTGAGCTTATTCAAGTACCTTAACTATTAACAAAAATGTACCTTAGTTGTGTATCACTCAGCTGTAGATCCTCAAATCATCTCTGAATTGGTACTGACATGCTGACACTGTTCTTCCTTCTGGAGGGTGGCTACTTTTGTTCTCCATGGTCCCTGTGAGTTTTGTAAAGTAGCGACTGCTCCAAGCTCGCTCCCGTGATGGACTACATTTAGTTTACTAATTTGTATTGTGAATATAATCCATCATGGGAATGAGCTTGTAGTCATATATTTTTGTTAATAGCTGGGGTACTTGAATGCATTAAGGTTTAACTCCTGAGTTTAGTGTCACTTTAATAGCCTTCTAGGATCAGACTAGTTTCACCTGCTGTATATACAATACCATTGCAGTACATTGTTTTATTTTCAGCCCTTTTCTATATCACTGCATTTGTTAAGAAGAAGCAGGCTTTTACATTTTTGCTTTGACCTGCGCTTCTCACTTTTAAATTAAGAAATCTCTCCTGCGTTTACTGCTCCTTTGTTGCAGAGGTGACCTCAACCCACACTGGCTGGCCTTGCTTTTCTTTAATGTTAAAGCACAGATGTGTAATCCCAAGAGCTTACAGTCCTTTTATTTGATATGCAGTCTGTTCACAAGCTTAACTCCTTTGATGCTAGAAAAAGGAAACTGTTGGTTGGATATGGAAGTTAGACTTCAAGATGTTGCATGCTACCTTATCTTTTGAGTAAATTATTCCTGCTTAGTAGTACTGCACTGTGATTGTGCTTAATGGCTCCTTTTTTTCTTAGAGCAATTGTAAGGGTCTTAACTGACTTAAAATAATGGATTCTCAATAAGGCTAAAGCTGGCCATACGCCTTAAGTGGTCTTGCCTGATAGTGGTGGCAGGGCAACCCAAGGATCAATTTTCAGTTAGTTTTACTGAGCTAATCTCAGCAATTATTAGGCAGGGTTCATCGTGTTACCTGTCATAGAGATGACAACTGGAGAGAGTATTTTGAAATGCTTTATATTAAATGCAATAATCAAAATACAGAACATCAAGTACTTGCTTTTTATAGATGAGACAATTTCATCTCTTCCTAGATGACTACTGTTATTTTATTTTTGAGATGTTATAATCATTTGGGCAGTGCCTATGTATCAAAGTGCATATATATGTGACATCACTAGAGCAGGGGGATGATATGACAATAATGCAGCCATATAGCTAGGGTCTGAAAAGTGAAAACATAGAACCATGAAATACATGTAAATGAAAAAATGTAAATTCAGAAATAATTTCTCTGTGCTAGAGCCAAGGAGGTATAGCCATTAGGTTATTTTCATAGAACACAATATGCTAGATTGAACTTTATTGCTTACATCTGTACTCATGAACCGTTAAGATAGCGTGGCATGGCTATAACAAGACAGGAGCCACATCACCCAGCTAAAAGAGCTTGGCACCATCTGTATGGTCAGCCCTCATGTCCCCAGATGACCCTAGTCACATTCCTCTAGAGGCAGCAGTGCTATAAAAATATGGGCACAGCGTTTCATTCATTAGATCTTAGTAGAGCTGGATAAAGAACATCTTCAGTTGAGAAACTAATTATGTCTCGTCTGTTGCTCGTATATATCTGTCTCTGGTTCCCTTACCCAAGACCAAAGACATGCCTGAGTACAGACTGCTGCACCTATCAAACAGTTTCTGTGTGTTTAATGAATGTTATTAAATTAAGCATGGTTCAGAGCATTCAAATGTTAGCATCCTGGTTTATGATTCAGTTAATAAAGAATCGCTCCAGTTCAGTTTAGCAGGCTGATAACAAAGGCAGGTACATTTACCATTATTCACAGTTGCATTCCCAACCCAAAGGTGGACCACATTTGTGACTGGTCCATGCTATATCTGCATTACAAAAGTTTAGAATGAACACTGGAGGATTAAAGAATGCAAAGCTCAACAGGAAAGTCTGTAGCCTTACAGCAGCAAGAAATACATTTAAAAGAAAATCATGCTTATCAAAGCAATTGTTATCCCTCAGATGTTACAATTTTACAGTAGATGCAGTACTTCATACCACACAAATAGAAAAGACATGGGGCAGTAGCCCTTGAAAAGCATGGAAAAACTCACAGAGGGTGTATTTCTCCGAGAACCTGCTAGATAAGTTCTTCAGGTCCTGTAACTGAATCTTGTACACATTTGCTCTGTTGACACAGTACATTATTTCAGCTTGTATCAGTTGGTATTCATCTAGTTCTGATTTTGCTAGTACATGCTATCAAAACAACGCTTCATCTTGCTTAGTGGCTCCTACCTACCATGGTTTATAAAATACTATCCGATTCAGAATTATACTGAATAGAGGATTTTTATGGAAGCCTCAAAGACTCAACCTTTGAGAATAATTGGCTTTTATTGGCAGAAAAGTGTAATAGTTTAAAGCTAATGTTCTAAACATCACTTCCATCTTGTTTGCGTTGTTCTTGCTGTAACCTTCATGACTCAAATAATTTTGCATTGTTATCAATGTAGATTGATCTCTATGACTACTGATGATTTGTTGCCTGCCTACAGGATAACTGGTTCGACTGTCAATCTTGTTTGCAGTGCACTGTACAGCTTTATTATAGGCAGCGGCTGTACAGGCAAGTGTTGGTTTCTATAGTCGGTGGGAAGCAGAGGGGCTTAAAATGTAATATATTGTGGAGCATTGGATTGCAGGGCCTTATCAAAGCAAATGTGTTTCATATTCCAGAATCCAAGACATTCTTACTGTTCTCCTATCTACAGGAAACATATTCTAATCAGTTGCTTCTTCCTGGTGCTAAAAATAAAAGAAGCTCTTTTTCTTCCTGAGCTTCTCACAAAAGGGTTGTCTTTCTTTTCTTTATCTAATTGGAGCTTTTTTTTCCACCTGCTTTTTCTTAGCCAACACATTCTAGAACCGCTATCTTTCTTTACCTTCTATTTCAGTAGTTAACTGTCCCTCTCATGTAGGCTCCCCTTCACATGTCAGTCTCTGTATTTCAGGCTTTCGGGTGTCTCTCTGCCACAGAGTGCACCGTGTCGTTTTGTCAGGTACAGTACAAAACCCGTATCTTTCATATGTGACAAAACTACATTTACAGTGAATTCCAAATTCATTTCTGCAAGCAATGATCATAGTTCCTGGGGGTTGCACGCTATGATACAGTGTAGGTATGGGCTGGAACTTAAATAAGTAAACAGATGAGAATGAAAGGTTTATACAGAAGTCGATGCCTTTGATGGCATAGTAGTGTATGTAAAGGGTAAAAACCCAAAACTGTTATTTCAGTTTTTGGTAGATGCTGAAGAGTAAGACCATCATGTATGAGCCTTTTAGGATCTTAAAGTGACATTAAACTCAGGAGTTAAAACTATTAACAAAAATGTATCTTATTTGTGTATCACTCAGCTGTAGATCTTCAAATCATCTCTGTATCGGTGCTGACACTGTCCTTACTTCTGGAGGGTGACTACTTTTGTTCCCCCCTGGTCCCTGTGTGTGTTGTAAAGTAGCCACTGCTCTCTCTAAACTCCATCTCACTTTCAATTTACTAATTTGTATTGAGATTGTAGTCTATTACGGGAGTGAGCTTGCAGCAGTGGCTACTTTACAACACACACAGGGACCATTGGGGAAGAAAAGTAGCCACCCACCAGAAGGAAGGGCAGCGTCAGCATGAATTCAGAGATGATTTGAGGATCTACAGCCGAGTGATACACAAATAAGATACATTTTTGTTAATAGTTAAGGTACTTGAATGCATTGTTAAGGATTAACTCCTGAGTTTAGTGTTACTCAAGTGATGAGAACTCTGCTCTTGAGCTCACTGGTTTGCAGACCTGCTGCAGCAGCTTCACTGGGATCTTACTCACTTGCTAGAATTTGATTATAATTCATATTTCAGAATACGTGAAAGAGGGAGCAGGAACATCCTACTAATTTTGTGCTGTGTGATAGATGATAAGTAACAGCATCACATCCTCTGACTCTACTGGAGTGTTCATCTGCATTTAGGTCACCCTCATTACCAGCATTCTTATCTTCGTTTTAAAAAATGGCATAGGGTTCCCCTAATATTTTATCTAGAATCTTATCCAGGCATGCGGCCAGGGTGGCCAGGAAAGGGAGGGCAGCATGTGAGTGTACCTCCCCCTTCCTGTACCTCACCAGGGCATTTGCCTTCCAACATCAAGAGGGTACCTTGCATTCAATCCATTGTTGAGGGCCAAGGACCTATTTCTCACATCCTTTCCCCCAAAAAGGATGTGGAGGTTTGTGAGGGTCCTTTGAGAATCGGAAGCCCCGTTACAAATCCACCCCCCCCCCCAAGAAAATGAGTACAGGGGTACATTAGTAACCCTTTTTTCTCATTACTAGAAAAGTTAACTGTAAATAAACACACTGACACCATGACAAGTCCTTTAATAACAATAAATAAATAACGTAAATCGATCTTCAATCATGTCATCCAGTGATATAAATATATCGCCAATCACTACGACCTGCTCCCGACAATATTTCTCAGCCACCCAAGGATGATTCTCCGCTGCTCTTCCATCACCAAATGACCAATCCTCAGCTGGTAAAATGTAAACAAACAACCAGGGATCCTTGGTGATGTCATTGACCATGTTAGAGTTAGGGTTCTTTTAATGCTAGGGATTTTGGCTGGCAAGTGAGGAACAGAAGTACCTGAGTGTGGTTATTTTAGAGGTTGGTAGACATATTTAAATAAATTTAGAATATTAAAGTATCTTTTTTGTGTGTTTTAAAAAAAATTCTATTTGTACATACTTGCACACACAGATGAATAAATTAAAGGGCCCTTTACAAGTACCAATGGAAAGGGATAGCAACATATTGGTCTCCTATGAGAGGAGGGATAGGGAAATGTTGCATGACTTTACCCCCTTGCCAGCACCATCTGCTTGGTAAAAGGGTTGCCAAACTTCCATGTAACTATCAGCTATTGAAGTGCTGGTCAATGTACTTAAAATAGGGGGCGTTAAGCGTGGCCCCTGATATTCACTAAATGTAATGCTAAAGAAAGCTGTTAGAGACTGCAGACATGCAAAAGGAGATGATCACAGACTATGAGCATGCTGCATAGATGGTCAAAGTCTATAGGCTTGCTACAAGACATGGTCAAAGACTGCAGATATACAACAGAAGAAGGTCAGAGACTATGGGCATGCAACAAGAGATGGTCTGTGACTATGGGCTTGCTACAAGAGATGGTCAAGGACTGCAGACATGCTACAGAAGTTCAGAGACTATGGGCATGTTGCAAGAGATTGTCAAAGACTGCAGAAATGCTACAAAAGAAGATGTCTTGGATACATTGATTAATCCAGAAAGTATCCTGGTACCTATTAGTATGATGATCCCAGTTGGTTAAAATATCCTGCAGTACATGTGGTAAGATTAGGAACACTATCACACACAGGATAGTAGCATGATATTCTACAATTTATTGAGCGTGCTAACGTTTTTATACAGACTCTTATGTAGGCATTTTAGTGGTTTCCTGCTAAGTCCAGCGATGACTACCAAGTACTAAGAAGTTCATTGTTCTCTTGATATCTCTCAACCTTACTGTAAGATCCATCTGTGTCTTGGCCATGAGTTGGAATCTCATGATTGAGCAGTATATAGGGCAAGACAGAAACAACAGGTATCAGTTCTGATACAGCAGCAGAAATTAAAATATCAATATGTTTCATAAGCTTAGAAACATGCTCTGCAGCCATAGTGAGGGGGCCTACAGTTGTGCTCACTACAAACATATGCCACATTTGGTATTTCTCTAAACAAGATCCATTATAAAAGGTCAGAGGAGATCCAATAACATAAAAAAGAAAAGGACAGCACAGAAAAAGTAAAATAGTGTGAAAGAAGTAAGCCAAACCATATAACTGCTATAGGCCAGTCTAAAATATTTTTTCTTCTCTGGCTTGAGTAAGCACCAAACACAGGCTGTCTGCAGGGCACCCAAATGCTACACAGTAAGTGCCACAGACTGAGCACAAAGGGTCTACTGGTTTTGGAAGGGCACCCTTTTTCTTTCTGACCCCTCTAAAAGCACTTCTAAACTTTGGAGGACATGCACGCAGATATCAATTACATTTTTTTAAATGTGTAATTTTAATTAAAAAACAGGTTCAGCTCTATATACTGGTACTTCACCCACTGGCTAAAGATACAGCTAAATAAAGCGAATGAGGGACTTGAAATATTTGCCAACATTTACAGGGTCCTTCATGACTTCATATTAGCAGCATTCTAAATAACTGATCTATATTTTATATAAATATATACTGTATATATACGTGTGTGTTCACAATAGGAATACCATCTTTTTCTGTATTTCTCTTTCCCTCTTTCCCCTTATTAGCTGATTGTGTTATTCTCCCAAATATCTTCTTCTACCATGACAAGCTCTCCCTTCCTCTTATATTTCTGCAGCTCCTCATATACTGTATGTATAATCCAACTTCCCCCCTATATCTTTAGCTTTCAGTCCTAATCCCTTTTTCCATTTGGAATCCCCACACAGCGGGAGAGCAGAATTCCTTTCTCTCTGACAAACCTCAAGCTGATCAAGGTGCTTCCACGGTAATGTGAATCTTATAAATCAATTAATTGGGGGATATCTCTGTAACACGTGTGACTTATCCACATACTTACCCTTACCTACATCTTACACAGACATTCCGCTGACTGCACTTCTGTTTAAAGTATTGGAAACAATTTCTGAAGTTAGATGGCAAGCTGTTTTTGCACAATTTGAATGCTCTTTGCTCTCTATCTGTCACACCATTTGTGTGGCATCATCATTTCAGTATTAAATATAACACAGGATTTGCATTATTTAGCATTTTCCTCCTGCTTCGGAAACCGTGTTGGGAAATTACAGAATTTGTTATCCTGGCTTCTGCACAGATTGCATCATGGGAAAAATATGAGCAGAAAACAAGTTGAGTCTTTGTAATTCTCATGAATAATGCCAAGAAAATGCTTATTTTATGACTTCTTCAAACGTTCCTTTTACTGTCGTGGTATAAAAAAGATTCTGTACCCTGCAACATATCAAGCAGTTATAAAGCAGAAAATTTCCCACCAGGTGTAGTTATTATCTACATGTAACATTTTAACAAAGCATTTAGCTCTTGGGGTTTGGGAAATTTCTGCAGCGATTGGTGATTTTCTTTCTCTTCTACTTATTTTCTGTAATAATATGTCAATCATAGCTCTTCTCTGTCATTATATGTCCCAGAATTTTTAGCTACAAGGCACAAGGCTTGCTCTGTCTAAGAATCCCTGTGACCCTTGAATGCCATTTTCTGGTCCAGTGATGAGACAATGTATTATAGAAAGTATGCCTTGAAAGAGGAGCATCATCTTTTATATTATGTAATGCATTTCTAAATGAAGCATTGGCATGGCCAGCTGCAGTGTACTGCTGGGTTTAAAATGCAGGGTCATAGGTCTGTCAACAAAAATGCCTTTGAGGTTGCACAGCAGAGCATGATTATGTTTCCCCAGCAGACTTACACATTGTACACACTGGTGGCTTGTAAATAAGGAACACAAATCCTTCTCGGAACAACTTAACCATTTACAAGAACTGTCAGGGTGTAAATCTTACATTCATACATTTATACAGTTTGTGCTCAAATTGTGTAATATTTTTGTGTAATCCTGAGGATACCTAATCATTAATAGTAGCCTGCTGGTAAAATACTTTCATATTCCCAGCGCCTGTTGGTCTGGTATCACAGCTCTGGCTGTGCATGCACAGCCAGAATGGTACTGTGACTACTGGCCTACTACTATAGTCACAGTGCTTTGACACTCAAATCAGACATGGGCTGCCATGCCAGTACTTTGAGTTAAGGTGGGTATGGATGTCCAGTTAGGCATATGTTGCATATTATGTGTAGTAAATGGATTTATGATTTATTTCATAAATATAACATGAGAGTATCCCAAGAATAAGTGGCATGTTAGATGGCAGAAACACAGAAATGGCATCCTTTATTGGCCCACAATACTGCCTATTTGTTAGTGAGTATGCAACGAGACAGTGTCATCTCACTAGACTGACCAGTGAGGGAGCCACTCCATAAGTAATCCCCAAGGACAGCACTGATCCTCAGACATCACCGTAACTGTCATACCTAGAGCCATGATGGAGAATATAATACAACCACATGCAAGCTTGGCATATTCATTACAACACTGTCACAAAAGGCTACAGGAACATGGACCTATTTGTGATTGTGACAGCAGCAGTTTATTTCATATGCCTACAAGTTTGTTTTTGGCACCTTGTCATGAAGCCCAGACAAACACAGACGTATTTACATTTAATGCAAGTAATTTCCAATTTTATGTTAGGTTGTTAGAGCTAAGTGGTTAAGCTTCTGCAGAATCTAGGAAGACTAGTGGCAAGGTGCAAGGAAAAGTCTGAACCCCAATGTAGATCAGTGGCATGTCTTGCAGTTCATAGGAGGAACCCATTTTAATTAGTGCTGAACTGGTTCAAATAGCATTTTAGGGTAACAATGCCCATTCTTTTGGTTATCCACTCAGGCTTAATTCTGATGTGTTTTCAGGAGGGCTCAAATGTGTCCTTCATGCATCTTGGGAAGTAGAAGTAAGGTGTGGGTCCCTGGATCTCTTAAAGCATTAGGTGTTCAAAGTCAGGTCTTATGCAACATCAGGGAATAATTATCCTTATACAGCTCTCCCAGGAGTAGTAGCTGAAGGTCACAGGGACTAGCTGTGCAAGGAAGAAAGCATCAAAAAATTAAAGTATAAAGTCCAAATTTAATTTTATTCAGACTTTTTGGAGTTAGGAGGGTTTAGACCCCTTGGGTTTTATTGTTATCACTGTTACCAATGCGGGAAATAGAAGTAAGGTGTGGGGCCCTGGATTTCTTAAAGCAGTAGATTTTTAAAGTCAGGTCTTAAACAGTATGTCGGGAATGATTATCCTTAGGCAGCTCTCCCAGGTGTGGTGGCCAAAGATCACTCTTTGCTCGAACAGGAATTGGGTGTGCAAGGAAGAAAGCAGCAAAAGCAGAAGGCATAATGTCCAAATGTAATTTTATTCAGACTCTTATCATAAAAAGACAACATGTATAAAGGGTTCAGAGCATCCCTCTTCATTAGGGCTAAGTACTGTTGATGTTATAAGAGTCTCAATAAAAAATGAAATCTGGACTTATATTCTTCTTTTGGCTCTTTTCATCTTGCTCACCCAACAATATAACTATGACAGAGATTCTAACCCTTGCACACTGTACTATAAATAGTGTTTTGTTGCGGTCTCTATTCCTGTTGAAGGCATTTCTTTTCACTTACTATCTGTTTGACCACTGCCTCAGGGAGAGGAAGTAAGGAAAATGCTCCCAACGTTGACACAAACAACAATGTGAAACAAATGTTCTAACCCTTCACAAAGGTTAAAAAAAAAACTTTGGCTGTAATTTTACTTTAATAAAAATTAAGACTATTTCACTAAAGTGAGGTGTATATGAAATGTATATTTCAGTTACATGAGTTTACACTGTATTTGGTGTATTTGTGTTCACTGATATGCTGTCATTACTTAATTAAGAGCAGTGTTTTAATGACAATGCAGTGGGATGTCCAATTTAGCCCAGCAAAC
Source organism: Nanorana parkeri (assembly GCF_000935625.1). Lineage (NCBI taxonomy): Eukaryota > Metazoa > Chordata > Amphibia > Anura > Dicroglossidae > Nanorana > Nanorana parkeri. The sequence continues at coordinate 175,081 of NW_017307289.1, forward strand.
AACATTTGAATGTTTCTTTAAGTTGGTCAAATGATTTCAAGCACTCCAGTCCATGAACACTGAAGTTACTATTATAAATAGTTGAGAAATGATCAATATGTTTAACAGTGCTTCTCACTTTGTCTCTCATAAAGCAGGATAGATCTGCCACGGAATATGGTTCTAGTATCATACTCTCTTATTAAAAAAATGTGGTGCTATTGGTGGAAATTACCACTAACAATGGGAAACCTGTGCAGGATTCATTAATTCTTCCCAATATTGTATGTTGGGGGCATGGGACAATTTATATATCGAAACAAATAAAATGACCGAACTCCTTATCTTAAAGTAACCACATATCCTTTAATCTCAAATAATATTTCCCCAATTACAAAAAAGAAGTAATCTCCCATTCTCTTGCAAGTGTTGCCTCATCCATTACTTTGGTGAAATAAGAAAAACAAGGCTTTCCAGGTTTACCCTTAGGCTGAATGCTGGACCCCTTTATTTTCTGGCTTTTACTGCTTCCAAGAATATATTCATTTGTCAGGCAACACAGCAGAGCTGCATTTGGTAGACTGGGAAGGAAGCAGGGAATGAAACAACATCTAAACTGATCCAGTGGAGTTCAACATGTAATTGATGAATTAGCAAGCCAGCAGAATATAACCCTGAAGCTATTCAATCCTGGGGAGTTAAGATAGAAAAGGACATCCCATCAACAACTGCCAGAATATACAACACTGAGCTAAAGAATTCCATCCAAAGTTATTAGCTGGTCTTATGTAAAAGATGCCAATTACAGTGTTTAAGGAGTCTCCAAACAGGTTGTGGTAACATATTGTTTAACCACCATACAGGGGAGACATGTTACAAATTGCACAAAGGCGCAACACAAAGCTGCAAAGATGCAGTTGTCATATACATCAAAAGAACACCTTTGCAACCTCTTTGACCCCCTATGTCAATGGAATACCCCTATGTCAATGGAATAATTTTAAGAATGTACACTTGCTTTTACTTATGGGGTTCTTAAACAGTCTTGGTACAGCAAACTAGCTTCTGATTTGGGTTTCTTTATAAACAATTTTTACGTCTGGAGTTAACTGCATGTCTTCAGCTTTATGCTGTAAGGCAGTTCAAAGAACAATGTTTATGGTCAATGAGCAGTCACCTACAGAGCTAATGAGTTTTCCCCTATCATTACTTTCTCGTAGTGTCCACTTGATCACTGATTTATTGCCAGGGGTCACACTTTATTTGAGTCTGAATATACCTAGAATCTCCATGCTGGTGAATCTGATGAGGTCTGTCTGTATCTATGATTTAGTTTTAAAGCAAACATGTTCAGCAAACAAAATGAATTGCACAAAGTATACTGACAGGTTCATTGACTTCCATTAACACTGGCTAACAAAACATAACAAGTGGTCCTTCCTGTCATTCCAGTATATAAATGTATAGATAAGTGATACATGTTTAAACAGGTGGCAAGCTGCAGTGCCTTAATTAACATTTACTGACCTAAGCTTGATAGCGAATAAAGTGGCAAAAATTAAGTGACTGAGAGTGTACCATGAAAATGTATTTTAAGACTGAGATCAACACTGTGCTTTTATGCATGCATGTCACACGCAAGGACTTAAAGTGATATTAAACTTTAATAAAAACATAAACATAGGGATCCACGGAGCCACAGAGGGACCCATGGAGCCACCTGTGTGTGGCTTGATACATTGACCAGTCTGTTTACATCCACTGTATTGTCCTGGAGGCAAGCCATTCCCCTGCTCCTCCCTCCAGCTGCTGATTGACAGCGGCTGGAGCCTGCGCTGTCCCTACTTCACAGTCCATGTGAAGGGCATCCGGACCACCTGAGAGTGTAAGGGAGGCAGCGCTGCAGGCCTGGAGCTGCTGGAAGTAAACAGCTAGGGTAATGACATTTTTGGGCACTTATTTAAGGAAAAAATGTACTAGGTAATGTTGCACTGCTTCACATTATACAGTACATTTAAAAAAGGCAGAGGGTTTAATACTACTTTAAAACAGTCAATGATTACATGGCATAATGTATTAAAGTCCAACTGAAGTCACATGCCTTTTTTTTACTTCAACCACCATATATTGTAGTTAATTAATGTTCACTTGGAAATGCCTAAAAAATACTTTTTCCCTTTAGTGTCCTCCCATTTCTACACTGGCGCATATGAGTATACCCATTCATATGTATAGAATTTTTTTTAAAATAAGGAAAAGTGTCACTGTAATTGTTTCTTTATGTTATTTAAAGGATAACCCTCCTAAAACGTATATTTCAGTTACAGGTTTAGTGTGGTGGGTTGAGTTAAAGTTGGGATTATTATATATCATATAATAGTATATACTATACTGTACATTCCATAAAGTTCTCATATCTGTTCGTACAAACTTTGGAACCTACCATTTCCTTCTATCCTAGTGACCCATGCCTCCTCTTGCATTCCCCATCATATTAAATAAATAGAAATTCCATAATCAAATGCCTTTTCAGTGTGCTTGTAAAGACTACAGCTGAACCATCACAAGACAATTACAAACTTGCTATATCCTACACAGTAAATGCTGCAATAACTGACTCCCGCCAGAATGTAACGTATGTACCCAGGTACATTTTTAAACAAAGGTTTTTTTTGGTTGGTAATAAAGTATTTTGAGCGTGGAGTGGTATAAGTTAAATTCTGGTAAAAGCCACTTATTGCAGTATATTTACGGTATAGTAAGTGTGTAATTGTCTTTAATTGGTTCATTTGTAGTCCTTACAAGCAAATTGAAAAGGCATTGGTTATAATGCATGATGTGGACTCATCAACCCAAAGGGTTGGTAGGCCATTTGTTTTAATTGTTGTATTGGGTATTTTGAGAGTGGGGTAGTATAAGTTAAATAATGTCGAGACACAGTTTTGCAGTATATTTACTGTATAGGATGTTGCAAGTGTGTAATTGTCTTTTGTTGGTTCAGCTGTAGTCCTTACAAGCACATTGAAAGGCATTTGATTATGGATGCATGCTGGGGGCTCCTGAACCCAGAGAGTTGGTAGGCCATTTGGGTTGATTGTTGTATTTAAATAAAAATTACGACAGCAAGAGTCGGGTTCCCTCATAATTGTTCCAGCAGATGTGCTGACCAGGGAACTCAAGTACTGTGATCACTGAGTAGACTTTTAGAACATACGGAAGGAAATTAAATCTAGCCCTTTGGCCGTGTGTGTGTTTATTTAAAAAAAAAGCTTGTTTTTAGAAGTACATACACAACTGTGCAAGCTTAATATATTATTTCATACCCCGCAGGTAAAATCTGGCCTCCAAACCACATTGAAAATTATAATTATCCCAAATAACAACGCACATCCAAATACATTAACACATTTATTGAAGGTATGCTTTGGGTAAAATGTATAGTAGAGAATAATCTAATAACACAGGGTCAGCCTGGATTCCTGAACATGAACCATTTTTATGAAGAGGTAAGCTCAGATCTAGATGGTGGAAATTATTTGGTGTATCTACATTTTACAATAGCATAGATACTCTCTCCCATAATAGTCTGGTATAAAAAATAAGTATGCATGGACTAGGGCAGAATGTATGTACATGGATGAACAGATGGTTAAATAATGGAAGACAAAGGATAGCTGTAAATGGAACATATTTAGAAGATGCCAAAATTAGCAGCAGTGTACCACAATTATCAGTATTGTTCCCAATTTCCAGTCAGTTTATTAATGACTCAGTGAATAGAATAGAAAATAATGTTGCTATTTTGCTGATTATGCAAAATTATGTAGAATTAAAACTTGGCAGGAGGGCAACATATCACAGAAGGACCTTGACAAGTGGCAATATGGGCAGTTAAATGCTAAGTGAAATTTAATGTTGATAAATGTAAGGGTGCTTAAGCTATGATGCTAACACTGCCCACTAGACATTAAAGTGATTATAGTTGGGGAACAGAACGGAGCTGGAGAAGGACTTTGAAATATTGGCTAACCATCAACTTAACAGCAGCACACAATGGCAAGCCATAGTTGCAGATACAAATACAATCCTAATATGTATAGAACGGACAAAAGCATGTAAAGCAGTTGTGATCTATTATTTGAATATGGAGTACTGCACCCCACCCACCGTATATTAACAGGTTAATGCTGGCATGTAAAAGAGAGCATTAATTACCTTATCGATCCTGCAGTTCTGCATGCTTCTTCCCTGCTAGTTCCAGAATTGAGGACTGGTCCCACAAAATCACTCCTCTGCTGCAGTTATGGAGCCAGGCCCTTGTTGACATAAGAAATTATTTTCATGAGGCAAATTTGGGCATAGTTACACCAATATCCTTGTCTTTGTGGCCTTTAGTGGCCCTAAACTGCTGGATTTTGTTAGAGATTAAGCTTGCCCATTTTGTTTAACCACTTGCTGACCAGGTGTTTACACCCCCTTCCTGGCTGACCATTTTTCAGTATTTAGCACTGCGGTAATTTGACTGACATTTATTCCGTCATGCAACACTGTACTGAAATGAATTGTATACCTTTTTTGGGGGACAGATAGAGCTTTCTTTTGGTGGTATATAATCACCATTTTTTACTATATTAAGGGGGAAATTACTGAAAATTTTAAAAAATAAAAGTTTTTTTTACATTATGTTATGAAACAATTATTATTACCCAAGAGCTCCGGGGACTACCTGGAGGAGGAGGAAAGAGAATTTTTAAGAAGAATAATTAGATAATATAAGTTTAGACCTCCTTTTTTTATTAAAAACAGAAGGTTTAATACCATCACTTTAATGCACATGCATAGTCTATTTTTTGCTAAATGTTTTACACGGCTTGTTTAAAAATACAAAATGCATAGTGCAGCATTCCAAAACAGCCAATTAGAATCCTTCACTTCATTACACTGATATCTGCTTTCTACTAGAGCTGCAGCTAACGATTATTTTCAAAATCGATTAGTTAGCCGATTATTAAGTTCGATTAATCGGTTAATCGGATAAAAAAATCAAATACATTTTAAAAAATGGCTCCAGTGATGGGAATATTTTGTACAGTATTATATTACAGTACAGTATTGTAATCATTTTATATGAATATTTTTGGGTTGTGGAACGAATCATCTGAATTTCCATTATTTCCTATGGGGAAATTCGCTTTGATATACAAGCGCTTTGGATTACAAGCATGCTGCCGGAACGAATTATGCTCGTAAACCAAGGTATTACTGTAATAGTTTTTTGCCTTATCAAACAAGTACAATGTAACAAGCAGGCAGCAGTTATTATTTGCTAGTTTTGCAATGCATCTTTGCCATAGTGCGGTGCTGCTGTCCATGGTCCTGATCAGGCTGCCGCTTTTGCCGGTCAAATAAGAAGTCTTTTACCCAGATTTTTTATTTACTTACAATAGCTTGAAACTTATATCCCAGCTGGTTCCCTCTCACCCACAAAACAGCTATGTTTACCTGCTCTATTTAGCACCTTCAGGACACCTTTATTTTTTCAATTACTCCCAGACTGTTGTCTGTGTTGATTTATCCCCAGCTCTCAGAACTGGTCATTTTCCTGCCTATTGAAGAGTTAGTGATGCGCAGATGAATTATTCTGTTCTCTGGCTGAGAGAGCAAAGGAGAAGTGAAGTGAGGGGGGTGGAGGGAGGAAGAGACCTGGGAAAGATTTAACACCTTTGCTGCTGGACCAGGGTGCTCAGCGGAGCAACGTAACACTCGACTCTCTGTACTCAGGGGTTAATAAAGCCACAACGTCTTCTGAACAGGAACTAATGATGCAACAATTAAAAAAATCTGAACCAGAGCCTACAAATCAGACACCTGGTGCCAGAAAGAGGGAATAGAGAGCATGCAAAGAATTTTTTTCTTGTTAATGCCTCATTAGGAAAGCAAGTGAGAGGAGATTTGTAGCAGCAGTTATTCCTGTTCACTTGTAATAAACAGACTGCTAGTCACATTGTTGCTTCTGGAAGGTGTCAAAGAGTCAGACCGTGCTGTTAATCAGCCAAAAGTCATAAAAATATAGTAGAGAACTGAAGGTTATGTTCTACCCTCTTGCTTGATCAAGTATTATAGAGCAATGATTTCATTGCTAATACAGTATAGAGTGTATAACTATCTTTAGAGATACAGTATGCCACTGTCAGGGGATCATCTACATCTAAAACAGTTGACAATTTTTGACACTTTTCCAGCCAATATATCACTGTTCTTCATATTCGCATGCCACAAAAATCTATATATCATTATAGAAATCTGATGATGGGCTTTTTTCTTATCCTGAGTATCTACGAAGGCTGTACTAAAGTCAAGAGATTTAGATTTAAGTCTGGAGATATAGTAGATGTTATCCAAGGCATTTCTCCTATCCAGTCTTTAGTTGGCAATCTTTAGCATTTGAGTAACCGTTGATAACCTTGGTAAGCAGTTCCACAAGGTCATACGATATTTAGGTTTGCACAGCTTATTTAAGCTTTTTTTGAGGGGGTGGTGAAACCCCAGGCCAAATCTGAAAGAACCTGTGGGGAGTACCCCAGGCCATGTCTAAAACAACTTAAGGAGGGGTGGGCGATAGACCACATCTAGAGAGCCAGCCGTTCAAGCACTAAGCCATTAATCTGCATTGTTTTGCTCACAATAAGCTTATATTATGTGATGATTGAGTCACTTAAACTAATCATCAGGGGCAAGACCTTTGTCAGATTAGGCCATATATATTATCTTAATGCTTGCTTAAAATAATTGCTTCTGTGTGTATATATATGTGGCTGTCATTGTTTGCTAAATACATATTGATCAACACCAAAATATACTCGGGGGAATTGATCAAAACTGGAGCAGATGAAATCTGGAGCAGCTGTGCATGGCAACCAATCGGCTTCTCTCTTCAGTTTGTTCAGTTAAGATTTGAAAATGAAAGAGAGAAGCTAAATTGCTAATTAGTTTCCATGCACAGCTGCTCTAGAATTTGTCTGCTCCAGTTTTGATAAATTCCCCTCACTGTATTTTGTATATTGATATCTATATTGATCTCTATGAGAATGAAAGTGACCCTCTAATTCTAACAGACATAATAGTTTCCAGACCCAGAAGAAAGCTGAGTGACCTGGTGGCAGCAGTGGCGGAACTACCAGGGTCGCAGAGGACGCAGCTGCGACTGGGCCCTGGAGTTACGCGGCTTAGAGGGGGCCCAGGACAGGAGGAAGGGGCAGCTAATGTCACTACCGGGGCCTCTTCCTCCTGTCCAGGGCCCTGTGTGCTTCACGCTGCTCCCCTTTTTTTAAGAGACCTTGTCACCACATTTTACAATATCTGCTAATCATATTTAGCAATATTTAGCAATATCCAGTTAGTACAATAGACAGTCCTTGTCCTAGCCACCCTGCGATAGCACTGTCTTTACAAATATCTCCCCTTCTTCCCAATCGGTTTCAAGCTTAGCAGCTCCTGCAGCATGGGTATGCCAACCAAGTACATCTTTATGGTCCTCTACAGTATATCTGCACAGTATTGCAGCTAGTGAATGTTGTAGCTGTGAGAATTTGTTCCTATCTGCAATTGCAGATTGTTGGCTGTTGGGGGGGGGGACTGTAGGAAGCCCACATGTAAAAGACTCTTAACACTTTAGGACGTGTCCAATGTTTGTGAGATAAGCATGGATAACTCTACATGCATTGGTACAGCAGTAGGAGCTGATGGAAATATATGTAGGAAAGATTGCAAAAATGTGATCAGTAGATTTTGGAAAATGTGCTGACAGGGTCTCTTTACGATTTCAATCTGATTGGCAACTAAAGGGAAATAACTCAATGTTGTAGCCCTTTCATTGGGAAGCATGAAGCCTGTACTGCCTTGAATAGCCTTGTGGTCTCTTTCTATACTCTTTGTATCTGTATGTTCAGCAATGTGTTTGCTAAATACATATTGATCAACACCAAAATATACTGTGTATTTTCATTATGACCTGGAACTGAGTTCTTCCAACAAAATATACTAATTTATTGTGTAGTCTAGTGTGTGGATTACCCCAACTGCCTGACTGCCTCTACATCAATCTCCTAAAACAAATTGCAATACATCTTAGTCATATTCACGCAGGTTTGGTGTATACATAATACCATCTTACATTCATCCATGTAAACACAGACAAAGCCCAGGAACAGAAAAGATCTCCTATGAACCAATTGGTTGATAACACACATTTCATTTCGATGTTTTTGTCCAGCACCTTATTCATTTTAGCATTTGCAGTCTACCCCAACATATTACATATCATTTTATTCGGACCAGATAGGGTTTTAATTTGCTAGCAGATTTGGATATTTGTATTTTCATTTCCTAGATTTCTATTGGTAAGAAAAAGTAAAAAGTATTTTCCTGTATATTTTATTGCACATTAAATTGATATCACATAAGTGTGATTTTAATGTAGCTTTGCAGAAAGGTAAAGTTCAAAGTGAATGTCTGCATTTTACTCTTTTTCCCCTTTTGGTGCTATATTTCAACGCATGCAGGGGGAAAAAATATATGTTTTTGTAAATTGTAAACATAAAAATACAATAATATCAGGTTGTGATGGTGAAAGTACACCTTAGCACAACAGCACAACGAATATCAGACATACAGTATACAGTTTTTTGAGATTTTTATGACAGTCGGCCTTTATTGTGGGTTTTGTATTGTAATCCATTTCACAGTTTAAACTGCGGTGGGTGTGTTCAGGATTTCACCTCCAGTATTATAAACTGGCAAGCAAAAGTGTTTCCCAGACCAGCATAATACTGACACCAGGTAATGGGAAAGGCTGCTGTGCTACAACTATGTTTTTCTTTTTGACTAGAATTTTCATTTGAAAAGCTCTTTTATTACTATTGAATTTGTGTATAGTCATGCTTTTTTAACGACTTTCCTGTAGATGAGTCCTGACATTATTTCAATGTAGATGACAGTTTCTATTGCTCTTTATGGGTATCCCGCATTAAGTTGACTGTTATTTGATTGCACTTTGTAAAGTCACTTCACATTGAATTTAAAGTGAGAACGATGCAAAGTTATCTTGTGTCCGGTCAGTGTGAGTAAGTGGAAATATAAGGTCACGGAACTGACATTTAATATCCCAGCCATTAAGGCTTACCATGCTGAGTAAACATAATATACTCTGATTTTAGCTGTCACGGAGAAAACCTCCTTGTAATTATGTTTCCACTGACCTTACCAAGTGTGAATAGAAAGTGTCCATCAGCCCTGGCAGGCACAGAGTTCTGTTGTATATATATAGATATGCCATTGCCAGCCGTTCAGAATGAAGAGGGGCTGGAATTGCAAATATCTACAATATTAATATATATGGAAGTGTTTATCCTGCATAGGGGGCTCCCCTTCATAGCACGTATATTGGTTAGAGTCCTTGACTTGCTGTAGGTCCTGGGTTCATTTCCTACCTGAAACTACTGAATAATCTGCATTTTGTCTATTCCTGGAATTCATAGAGGGTCTATGATACTATTTAAAACTCCGTTGTGCATCGGCACCACAAATTTTAATGCTTGCCCCAGATTTATGTACCCATTGGATACAGGTACATGAATTTGCCACAAACACTGACATTTCAATTACAGAGGTGCACTGAGGCTGGAATGTCCATACCAGAAACACTGTCCTCAATATGGCTCAGTAAGACTGTGCCTGATAAAATCATAGAAACAGGCTCCGCATCTCTGAGCTCCCTGCCTGGCCACTACACATGTCACAAAGGCAGGCTCAGTGGCACAGTACTTTGGGTGGTAAACAGCAGCAGGCTGTCTATTGGCTATGGAATCCACCCACTGTCTTCTGTTAATCACAAGGGAGGTGGACCTGATGTGGAACTAGTCTCTAAGAGTTATCCATCAGAGTCTGCCTACTGTCAGCTTGCTAGATTGCTAAGAAGCTGTTGGCTATACTAGTGGCCCATTCCTGGCCCAATTTAGCAGCTGTCTGGGGAATTCCTCAGCTGACAGCTGAATGTAAACATAGGGGTAGGAGATCCTGGCTGACATCATTACCCAAATAAGGCTATGGCTTATATGGCCTTCCCAGTACATACATGCCCCACTCTGAGCACTAGCATCTCTCTGTACTTGGAGTTGGTCTTAATTACTGCCAGTTTTCTAATCTGTAACTTTGCGGTAATTCTTTTTTTAATTTTTCGCAGTCATAGTGACAAGTTCCCAAAGTGATGGCAAAGAAGAATTACCTAAATCTGTTGCACATGGTTGAACTGCAACCAAAAAAGTTGCAAGGATTTTATGAATGAGGCGCAGATTGTTTTAAAGGGACCATACCTCCAGAAAAGTGTTGTAGTTGTTTTATTAAATGATGTGCTTTCTGTGGTTCTGTCCACAACATAACGCAACACATATTGGTAAGTTACGTGGACTAGTGGACTAGTGCTTGTGCTGTGGAAAATAAAATGTAACAGGAAGTGAGAGGAAATCCACGGTGGTCAGCAGGATCACCCATTGGAAGATTTGCCATCTATTCCTGTTCTGGTGAAAAAACAAAATGTTGGACTTTCAGTGATAACTGTCACCAGGACAAATGGAGGGTGCAAATCTCCCTTACACAGTGACACAGACAGCAATAAAATCCTGACAGGTGTTCTAATTCCTCTCTACTTTATCAAAAACTAAAAATGTTTTGATTTCAGTTGCATTTTATCTACTTGCCGTAAATAAACAGACAGATGGCAACCTCTTATCAGCGGGGGTGGACGTATCTACATGTCTTTTTTTCTGCTCACACACTAGCAAAATCCTGCAAAAGTTCTAATCAGCCGGGGGCCGGCTGTTCCATTCAAGCGTTCGGGCGGCTCTACAGCGTGCGGACCTCCCCACACATGTTGCATATCAATACGGATGCCAGAGTGCGAGGGCCATTTTAGGGGCCATTAATCACTGATAACACTAAGCAGATGAGTGGTAAAAGCTTTTAAAGCATCGCCTACAGCTAATTATAGGTACGGTAGTTTTTTTCGATTTTGCTGGCAATTTTACAGCTTGACATGTTTGGTGTCTATTTACTCTATGTGACCCCGTTTTTTATATTTTACCAAAAAGTTGCAGCGCTTGATAACATAACATAAGGAAAACCTTTTTGTCAAAATTTTCGGTACTTTTTTCTTTATATAATAATAAATAAAAACCCCAGTGGTGATTAAATACCACCAAACAAAAGCTCTATCTGTCCCCACAAAACGTTGCATGACAGAATAAGCGTCAGTCAAAGTACCGCAGCGCTGAATACTGAAAAATGGCCTGGCCAGGAAGGGGGTCTAAACACCTGGTCAGCAAGTGGTTAATATGGAATTCAGGAGCTAGTTTGTCCAATCCAGAAGCCAGCAGGATTTTATTTTAGGAGCCTGCTCTTTTGACAACTAGAGTAAACCTCAGAAGTTAGGTGCCAGCGGTGAATTTTAAGGAGCATTGGCAACCTGGCTCCTGGGATTTGTCCAGCCCTTGTTTAATGAAATTGCACGTGTCCTTTAATATTGTTACTGTGTATAATTTTGGGTAAGTGGTTGCTTCTATTTAGAGGCATTCGCACACAGGGTCATACCTTTGATTACACATACTGTACTCGTCAGTATGCAACCTCCATACACGTAAACAGCTGCAGGCACACTAGAGATGCAGGAGAGCAATGGTGATTTGCATCAGTGTTCTCTGCCTCTGGACAGTGATAGCCTTATGAAGGGCTGTTTATTAATAATTTTTTTGTCTTGAAAATGTTCCTCTTTGTCCAATTATCTAATGGAGAAAAGAGAAGCAGGCATTGTACCTTGGTCATTTCCCTTGGTCTCCAATCTTAGCTCTCCGCCCAGATCTGACAGATCTGAGTGATAAGATTGGAGGATTCAGTTCTCAATCTACACTCCGGACAGGGAGCTCCACCCTTATCCAGCTATTTTCAGTTGGTGGTGAGTGCCGGGTGTGCAATGGTGACGGAGGTGGTGTGCTTTCCCTTTGTTTGAATTGGTTGCTAAAACACATCTCTCCATACACTCTATGCGATTTAATTGATATATGCAATATATTGTCGATATGTACTGATTGAACATACTTTTTTCTAATAGATCAGTTTAGAAATCCCCTGATGAAGCAAAGCTGCGAAACGTATAGGGATGGAACACACTGATCTAAAAACGAATATTTATTTGATCCACAACTGTTATGTACAGCGTGATTCACGGGTATACGCTCCTGATATAATGCATTTATTTTAAGGTTTTTTTCAATTTACTGTTGTCTGTTTTTTGTATATATATTTATGCTACATGTATAATAAAATTAATTTTATACAAAAGGGTTTGAAGCTGTGGTGTAATACCTCTCAGAAACCCCATATCTTTTCTCCTTTGTTTGTTACTAATCTCTACAGGGAGGCCTATTCCACCTCGACATAACAGAACTTTCAGATCTTTTACTAATTCATCCCAAACAGTTATTACCTTTTGTATCACTTGCCCCTCCTACTATGGTGTAAGCTCTTATGAGCAGGGCCCTCCTACCTCCCGTACTGTAATTATTTTGTTAATCCCTCAGTTTTGTAAAGTGCTGCACAAACTGTAGCAGCGCTTGATAACATAACATAAGGAAAACCTTTTTGTCAAAATTTTCGGTACTTTTTTCTTTATATAATAATAAATAAAAACCCCAGTGGTGATTAAATACCACCAAACAAAAGCTCTATCTGTCCCCACAAAACGTTGCATGACAGAATAAGCGTCAGTCAAAGTACCGCAGCGCTGAATACTGAAAAATGGCCTGGCCAGGAAGGGGGTCTAAACACCTGGTCAGCAAGTGGTTAATATGGAATTCAGGAGCTAGTTTGTCCAATCCAGAAGCCAGCAGGATTTTATTTTAGGAGCCTGCTCTTTTGACAACTAGAGTAAACCTCAGAAGTTAGGTGCCAGCGGTGAATTTTAAGGAGCATTGGCAACCTGGCTCCTGGGATTTGTCCAGCCCTTGTTTAATGAAATTGCACGTGTCCTTTAATATTGTTACTGTGTATAATTTTGGGTAAGTGGTTGCTTCTATTTAGAGGCATTCGCACACAGGGTCATACCTTTGATTACACATACTGTACTCGTCAGTATGCAACCTCCATACACGTAAACAGCTGCAGGCACACTAGAGATGCAGGAGAGCAATGGTGATTTGCATCAGTGTTCTCTGCCTCTGGACAGTGATAGCCTTATGAAGGGCTGTTTATTAATAATTTTTTTGTCTTGAAAATGTTCCTCTTTGTCCAATTATCTAATGGAGAAAAGAGAAGCAGGCATTGTACCTTGGTCATTTCCCTTGGTCTCCAATCTTAGCTCTCCGCCCAGATCTGACAGATCTGAGTGATAAGATTGGAGGATTCAGTTCTCAATCTACACTCCGGACAGGGAGCTCCACCCTTATCCAGCTATTTTCAGTTGGTGGTGAGTGCCGGGTGTGCAATGGTGACGGAGGTGGTGTGCTTTCCCTTTGTTTGAATTGGTTGCTAAAACACATCTCTCCATACACTCTATGCGATTTAATTGATATATGCAATATATTGTCGATATGTACTGATTGAACATACTTTTTTCTAATAGATCAGTTTAGAAATCCCCTGATGAAGCAAAGCTGCGAAACGCGTAGGGATTGAACACACTGATCTAAAAACGAATATTTATTTGATCCACAACTGTTATGTACAGCGTGATTCACGGGTATACGCTCCTGATTATGCTACATGTATAATAAAATTAATTTTATACAAAAGGGTTTGAAGCTGTGGTGTAATACCTCTCAGAAACCCCATATCTTTTCTCCTTTGTTTGTTACTAATTTCATATTGAGGGGGAGAGGTCACACCGGGGGAGGGGGGGGGGGCAGTGTGCTGGCCACTCACAACTGCATTGTGTTGGCTACATTAGTCCCTAATGCATGCTTTTCCTGTAGTGACAGTGTTATGCATTTTGCACTTGCTTTACATATGTTACTATTCACTGATATGGAAACTGCACCAGAGATGCAGCTGGCAACATACCCCATTAAAATGCAGAGGTGTGAATTTAGCCTTGGGCAAGTTTTTGAATAAATAAAGCTAACAACTGCATTGTGTTGGCTACATTAGTCCCTAATGCATGCTTTTCCTGTAGTGACAGTGTTATGCATTTTGCACTTGCTTTACATATGTTACTATTCACTGATATGGAAACTGCACCAGAGATGCAGCTGGCAACATACCCCATTAAAATGCAGAGGTGTGAATTTAGCCTTGGGCAAGTTTTTGAATAAATAAAGCTGTCGGACCAGAATTTATACTCTTGGTCACAAAGGTGTTTCTATAACTCCCTGGAAATCCATCATGTTATTTCCAAAGTAAACAAACAAGTCAGGAAAAAGCAGCATCATATTAACCACTTTGGGACTGGAACAAGTGTAAAAAAAGTGAAAAAAAAGGTTGCAAAATTACTTAAAAAATTATAACAAATCAGGAAATTCTCTGCTCTGTCACTGCTCATTGGAGGGACAGACAGGGGAGAGGGGGATAGAGGCAGCTGTCAATCAGGCTGCAGGGTGGGTCACAACAATATTGTCAGGATCCTTCCCAACTGCAGCACAACTCTGCGCTGTCAGCATTTAGCGAGCAGTATGCTGACTTTAGGAGTACATTAGTAAATATACACATGTTTCCCAAAAAGAGAAGTAAAGCCAAAAAAAGGTGGTGTTTAGTTCTCTGTTAAAACCCCCAAGCAATCATATATTTTCGGAAAACAGAGGCCGTGTAGAATATTAAAATGGCAGTTTAAATTTATTCGGTTGCATAATACTTGTGCAAATGTTTATCAAATCGATATTTTTAGGAAAAATTACATTAAAATGAATTTTAGTGCAGACAAACACAATACTGGGTACCATCATTTTTAGATAAAAGTTGGAGTTGCATCAAGTAAATAAATATTATACATGACAAACCTTCAAATTGAGTGCGCCAGTGAGATGGCAACAAAATTGCCCATAGGTGGCGGTTTAAAAGCGTTTACCGCTCATCAGTTTAGAGTTAACGGTGATGGTTCTAGAATTCTTGCTTTCATTCCGACGTTCACTGTGATACCTAAAATGTGTGGTGCAATGGCCGCTTACATACACGTCCTCACCTTGCGCACGTATTTGCATGTGGGGTGCAGCAGGGTTGCTTTTAAATGTTTTTTGGGGATTGCCATGTGACTGCTGCTGAAGCCTCTACACGTAGTCGGCTGTGCGTGGAATTGCATGGCAGTGTTTCAAGTCATTCTACGGGTCTTGAGCAGATAAATGCTAGACATTCATTCAGTGGTTCTTCACCTGTTATGACAAATGGTAGATTGTCTGCCCATGCTCTGCATGATTGCTTATGAATCTGTTCAGCCCGAACACGGTAAAGTTCTCTTCTGGAATCTGGCATTTCCTTCTGGAATGGTTCTTCTATAAACAACAACAGATACCCAGCTTTCACGTCTCATTTCAGTTTTTTTCTCTGCATGTTCATTTGCAAATGCACGCCATGCAGTCGGCTGTCAGGGAGATTTTCCAGCTGGTTATTAAATATTTACAAATGAGTAAACAGCTTTATATCTTTGTACATTTGTTACAGTGTTACCTTACATTACTTTTTTACGTTTCACTTATTTGTAAGATTATAGCTTGAAACATTTAACACAACCCATGTGTTGCAGTAACACGTGTGTGAACGTGTGTTGCGGTGATATTTATTCTCAACACTTGTGGCAATGCACAGCAATGCAAAGTAATGCACTTCCATGTTTAGTGTTGATAAAAATGCTGCGTGTCTTTTTTTTTGCCTGTTGTGGGGCTTTGGTAGCCCATACAGATCAAAACACACCTGAATGGACAATTGTAAATCAGCCCTTAGGGATTTTTTTAACATTGTGTCCTGGGTACTAACTATAATTATGCCCGCTACCCAAAATCCTTTAGCCTGCAATCACACAGTTGCGCTGTGGTAACATGCAAGCCCCAATTACTGTTCATGTATTCTGATAATGGTGGGTGCTGACTGTAGGAATACAATCAGGGTTATTCACAAAAGGGTGAAGAGTTTGCAGAAGGCAGGAGAAGTGAACAATCTAGGACAACATAGCTGATTTGGAAACATTCTCCAATTCAGCTCACTTTCCAGTTCAACCATGTTGTCCTAGATTGTTCACTTCTCCTGCCTTCTCCAAACTCTTCACCCTTTTGTGAATAACCCTGAATACTCTCATCAGGAGATTCATCCATAGCATGGATGGAGGAATCTATTACCTGCGGGCTGAACAATAAAGCCTACTAGTGTATGACTAGCTTTAGGCTTAAAGGTATGTTTCCAACGTCATTCAACTTGTACTTTACATTTATTGGCACTTCAAACCAGATTTTATGATATTCCTCTCTCTGAAGGAAAGACACGTAGCACGCTTTTTGAAGAAATAGCACAGTAAGATGTTCTCCATTTTGATGCAGCTCTCCCTGATTGTAACATCTAGACAGAAAGGGCTTTTATAAGCTAGTATGAGCAGAATTCTGTTTGTTCATTTTTGGAATAGAAGATGTGCCTAGCCCACAGTAAGACACTCATATTCCAATCTCTTTGATATTACTAACTATGCAATTATGACATCTCAAATAAAATCAGCCCAGATATCCTCTTACTGTCATGAGTTATTCAACATCTATGAAAGGCTCATGCAAACAAGATTTTAGGTGACAGGTTGGTAACATATAATAAAAGGGAATACATGGGTAAAAATAAATCTGAACCAAAGTTTAGTGTTTTGCAGCCTATGGCCATGAATAATTGTGGGCTTAAAGCTTAAGTAGAATGGACGGTCATCTTAATGAGCAGATTAAAGTGTGACTGTGGGCAAAATAAAAAAAATTACATATATGACATCTTCTTGCAAGATTAACAGGTAATAATGTTTACCTGTATGTTACAGAGGGACTCCGAAAAACAAAAATGGTTTTGTTAGTGCTAGTGACAGACTGCATAATATTTGTATTTTTTTTTTATAAACTGTTTGCAAAGCGAACAAATCTGCGAACAAGATTTGCAGTACATTACGGCCACTAGGTGGAGATGACCAGCATAGGATTTCCTATGCTCCTCAGCTCTATCTAGTGGCCATATTGCACTGTGAATCTCATACGCAGAGTTGTTCGCTATGCAAAAAGGTTTCTAAATATACCCCTTTAAGTGCCTCTTGTCTAAAGCCCCTGCCTTTTACTAAAGAAATGTCCTCCTGAGCTATAGAGCTGAAAATGATCCTATCTAAGCGGCATTCTGCTATAGGAATTCAAGAAGGTGACAGAAAGACATAGAACTCTTGCCATAACTTGTCTTTAGTGCAGGAAATAATTAGAAAAGAGACAGTAAAAAAATAAATAAATACATCTTCTTACTGTTCCCTGGTATAAGTATGTGCAGGGAGTTTTGAAGAATTACTCTAGTGGTCTCAGCAATGGCAGGAAACAATAAGGGGAAGCAAGATTATGTATTGCAATCCTTGACATATATAATACAATATCTGAAGTGCTCTGCTATCCTCTCTTATAAATTAATCCAGCAGCTACAGTTCATTATGTGCATAAAGCAACTCAGTAAGAGCAAAAAATGTGCTGCTCTTATACTCTTAAAAAAATAATGTTTTTTAACCCTTTCGCTGCCAAGCCCTCTGGAACATTTTTCAAATCAGCTGGCCAAGCCATTTTTGAATTTTCTGCAAATTTTTCCTATTGATTTGATTTTCAACTGCTGCGTTGCTAGCGTTTGTAAAAGACCCCCCAAACCATATATTTTCTGAAAGCGCAGGCCCGGTAGAATAAAAAGATGGTGATACTAAATTTGTAGATCATATATAAGCATCAGCTTATAGCTTATATAAGCATAAGCTTATAGTAGAACTGTAAATGCCAGGTCCGTACGGCATACTGAGCTGGCCAGCTGGAAGCACTTTTGTAGGTCCGTATGCCGTACGTCCTTGGCAGAAAAGGGTTAAATTATAGACAAATACATACAGTAT